>NW_027477408.1:0-75544 GCF_051020955.1 Megalopta genalis
CAACTTCATGCGAAAAGTACAATTTAGTTTCGGATTCATGCGAAATACACGAATTAGCTTCAAATTCACACGAAACAAACGTTTTAACTTCAATATCATGCGATATACACGATTTCGCTTCAAATTCGTGCGAAATAACGATTTTAAACAAACGATTTAGCTTCAACTTCATGCCAATTGAACAGTTTAGCTTCAAATTAATTCGAATTACACGATCTAGATTTAAATCCACGCGAAACAAACGATTTATCTTCAAATTCATGCGAAATGAACAATTTAACTTCAGATTCATGTGAAATCCACGAATTAGCTGCAAATTCAGACGAAACAAACGATTTTACTTCAATATCATGCGATATACACGATCTCGATTCAAATTGGTGCGAAATAGCGATTTTAAACAAACGATTTAGCTTCAAATTAATGCGAAAAGTACAATTTAGTTTCGGATTCATGCGAAATACACGAATTAGCTTCAAATTCACACGAAACAGACGTTTTAACTTCAATATCATGCGATATACACGATTTCGCTTCAAATTCGTGCGAAATAACGATTTTAAACTAACGATTTAGCTTCAACTTCATGCCAAATGAACAGATTAGCTTCAAATTAATTCGAATTACACGATCGAGCTTTAAATCCACGCGAAACAAACGATTTAGCTTCAAATTCATGCGATCTGAACAATTTAACTTCAGATTCATGTGAAATACACGAATTAGCTGCAAATTCAGACGAAACAAACGATTTAACTTCAATATCATGCGATAAACACGATTTCGTTTTAAATTCTTGCGAAATAGCGATTTTAAACAAACGATTTAGCTTCAAATTCATGCGAAATGAACAATTTAGCTTCAGATTCATGCGAAATACACGAATTAGCTTCAAATTCACGCGAAACATACGATTTAGCCCCAATATCATGCGAAACACACGATGTCGCTTCAAATTCGTACGAAATGGCGATTTTAACCATACGATTTAGCTTCAACTTCATGCCAAATGAACAGTTTAGCTTCAAATTAATTCGAATTACACGATCTAGATTTAAATTCACGCGAAACAAACGATTTAGCTTCAAATTCATGCGATATGAACAATTTAACTTCAGATTCATGTGAAATACACGAATTAGCTGCAAATTCAGACGAAACAAACGATTTAACTTCAATATGATGCGATAAACACGATTTCGTTTTAAATTCTTGCGAAATAGCGATTTTAAAAAAACGATTTAGCTTCAAATTCATGCGATATGAACAATTTAGCTTCAGATTTGTGCGAAATACACGAATTAGCTTCAAATTCACACGAAACAAACGATTTAATTTCAATATTATGCGAAACATACGATTTCGCTTCTAATTCGTGTGAAATAGCGATTTTAAACAAACTATTTAGCTTCAAATTCACGCGATATGAACAATTTAACTTCAGATTCATGTGAAATACACGAATTAGCTGCAAATTCAGACGAAACAAACGATTTAACATCAATATCATGCGATGTACACGATTTCGCTTCAAATTCGTGCGAAATATCGATTTTAAACAAACGATTTAGCTTCAACTTCATGCCAAATGAACAGTTTAGCTTCAAATTAATTCGAATTACACGTTCGTGCTTTAAATCCACACGAAACAAACGATTTAGATTCAAATTCATGCGATCTGAACAATTTAACTTCATATTCATGTGAAATACACGAATTAGCTGCAAATTCAGACGAAACAAACGATTTAACTTCAATATCATGCGATAAACACGATTTCGTTTTAAATTCTTGCGAAATATCTATTTTAAACAAACGATTTAGCTTCAAATTCATGCCAAATGAACAGTTTAGCTTCAAATTAATTCGAATTACACGATCTAGATTTAAATCCACGCGAAACAAACGATTTAGCTTCAAATTCAGGCGATATGAACAATTTAACTTCAGATTCATGTGAAATACACGAATTATCTGCAAATTCAGACGAAACAAACGATTTTACTTCAATATCATGCGATATACACGATCTCGATTCAAATTCGTGCAAAATGGCGATTTTAAACAAACGATTTAGCTTCAAATTCATGCGAAAAGTACAATTTAGTTTCGGATTCATGCGAAATACAAGAATTAGCTGCAAATTCAAACGAAACAAACGTTTTAACTTCAATATCATGCGATATACACGATTTCGTTATAAATTCTTGCGAAATAGCGTTTTTAACAAACGATTTAGCTTCAAATTCATGCGAAATGAACAATGTAGCTTCAGATTCATGCGAAATACACGAATTAGCTGCAAATTCAGACGAAACAAACGATTTTACTTCAATATCATGCGATATACGCGATCTCGATTCAAATTGGTGCGAAACAGCGATTTTAAACAAACGATTTATCTTCAAATTAATGCGAAAAGTACAATGTAGTTTCGGATTCATGCGAAATACACGAATTAGCTTCAAATTCACACGAAACAAACGTTTTAACTTCAATATCATGCGATATACACGATTTCGCTTCAAATTCGTGCGAAATAACGATTTTAAACAAACGATTTAGCTTCAACTTCATGCCAAATGAACAGTTTAGCTTCAAATTAATTCGAATTACGCGATCGAGCTTTAAATCCACGCGAAACAAACGATTTAGCTTCAAATTCATGCGATCTGAACAATTTAACTTCAGATTCACGTGAAATACACGAATTAGCTGCAAATTCAGCCGAAACACACGATTTAACTTCAATATCATGCGATAAACACGATTTCGTTTTAAATTCTAGCGATATAGCGATTTCAAGCAAACGATTTAGCTTCAAATTCATGCGAAATGAACAATTTAGCTTCAAATTCACGCGAAACATACGATTTAGCCCCAATATCATGCGAAACACACGATGTCGCTTCAAATTCGTGCGAAATACCGATTTTAATCATACGATTTAGCTTCAAATTCATGCGATATGAACAATTAAGCTTCAGATTTGTGCGAAATACACGAATTAGCTGCAAATTCAGACGAAACAAACGATTTAACTTCAATATCATGCGATAAACACGATTCCGTTTTAAATTCTTGCGAAATAGCGATTTTAAACAAACGATTTAGCTTCAAATTCATGCGAAAAGTACAATTTAGTTTCGGATTCATGCGACATACACGAATTAGCTTCAAATTCACACGAAACAAACGCTTTAACTTCAATATCATGCAATAAACACGATTTCGTTTTAAATTCTTGCGAAATAGCGATTTTAAAAAACGATTTAGCTTCAAATTCATGCGAAATGAACAGTTTAGCTTCAGATTCATGCGAAATACACGAATCAGCTTTAAATCAACGCAAAACATACGATTTAGCCTAAATATCATGCGAAACACACGATTTCGATTGAAATTCGTGCAAAATATCGATTTTAAACAAACGATTGAGCTTCAAATTCATGCCAAATGAACAGTTTAGCTTCAAATTAATTTGAATTACACGATCTAGATTTAAATCCACGCGAAACAAACGATTTTTCTTCAAATTCATGCGATATGAACAATTTAACTTCAGATTCATGTGAAATACACGAATTAGCTGCAAATTCAGACGAAACAAACGATCTTACTTCAATATCATGCGATATACACGATCTCGATTCAAATTCGTGCGAAATATCGATTTTAAACAAACGATTTAGCTTCAAATTTATGCGAAAAGTACAATTTAGTTTCGGATTCATGCGAAATACACGAATTAGCTTCAAATTCACACGAAACAAACGTTTTAACTTCAATATCATGCGATATACACGATTTCGCTTCAAATTCGTGCGAAATAACGATATTAAACAAACGATTTAGCTTCAACTTCATGCCAAATGAACAGTTTAGCTTCAAATTAATTCGAATTACACGATCTAGATTTAAATCCACGCGAAACAAACGATTTAGCTTCAAATTCATGCGATATGAACAATTTAACTTCAGATTCATGTGAAGTACACGAATTAGCTGCAAATTCAGACGAAACAAACGATTTAACTTCAATATCATGCGATAAACACGATTTCGTTTTAAATTCTTGCGAAATGGCGATTTTAAAAAAACGATTTAGATTCAAAATCATGCGAATTGAACAATATAGCTTCAGATTCATGCGAAATACACGAATTAACTTCAAATTCATGCGAAACATACGATTTAGCCCCAATATCATGCGAAACACACGATGTCGCTTCAAATTCGTGCGAAATAGCGATTTTAAACAAACGATGTAGCTTCAAATTCATGCCAAATGAACAGTTTAGCTTCAAATTAATTCGAATTACACGATCTAGATTTAAATCCACGCGAAACAAACGATTTAGCTTCAAATTCATGCGATATGAACAATTTAACTTCAGATTCATGTGAAATACACGAATTAGCTGCAAATTCAGACGAAACAAACGATTTTCCTTCAATATCATGCGATAAACACGATTTCGCTTCAAATTCGTGCGAAATAACGATTTTAAACAAACGATTTAGCTTCAACTTCATGCCAAATAAACAGTTTAGCTTCAAATTAATTCGAATTACACGATCTAGATTTAAATCCACGCGAAACAAACGATTTAGCTTCAAATTCATGCGATATGAACAATTTAACTTCAGATTCATGTGAAATACACGAATTAGCTGCAAATTCAGACGAAACAAACGATTTAACTTCAATATCATGCGATAAACACGATTTCGTTTTAAATACTTGCGAAATAGCGATTTAAAAAAACGATTTAGATTCAAATTCATGCGAAATGAACAATTTAGCTTCAGATTCATGCGAAATACACGAATTAACTTCAAATTCACGCGAAACATACGATTTCGCTTCAAATTTGTGCGAAATAGCGATTTTAAACAAACTATTTAGCTTCAATTCATGCGAAATGAACAATTTAGCTTCAGATTCATGCGAAATACACGAATTAGCTTTAAATCAACGCGAAACATACGATTTAGCTTCAATATCATGCGAAACACACGATTTCGATTGAAATTCGTGCAAAATATCGATTTTAAACAAACGATTTAGCTTCAAATTCATGCCAAATGAAGAGTTTAGCTTCAAATTAATTCAAATTACACGATCTAGATTTAAATCCACGCGAAACAAACGATTTAGCTTCAAATTCATGCGATATGAACAATTTAACTTCAGATTCATGTGAAATACACGAATTAGCTGCAAATTCAGACGAAACAAACGATTTTACCTCAATATCATGCGATATACACGATCTCGATTCAAATTGGTGCGAAATAGCGATTTTAAACAAACGATTTAGCTTCAAATTCATGCGAAAAGTACAATTTAGTTTGGATTCATGCGAAATACACGAATTAGCTTCAAATTCACACGAAACAAACGTTTTAACTTCAATATCATGCGATATACACGATTTCGCTTCAAATTCGTGCGAAATAACGATTTTAAACAAACGATTTAGCTTCAACTTCATGCCAAATGAACAGTTTAGCTTCAAATTAATTCGAATTACACGTTCGCGCTTTAAATCCACACGAAACAAACGATTTAGCTTCAAATTCATGCGATCTGAACAATTTAACTTCATATTCATGTGAAATACACGAATTAGCTGCAAATTCAGACGAAACAAACGATTTAACTTCAATATCATGCGATAAACACGATTTCGTTTTAAATTCTTGCGAAATATCTATTTTAAACAAACGATTTAGCTTCAAATTCATGCCAAATGAACAGTTTAGCTTCAAATTAATTCGAATTACACGATCTAGATTTAAATCCACGCGAAACAAACGATTTAGCTTGAAATTCATGCGATATGAACAATTTAACTTCAGATTCATGTGAAATACACGAATTAGCTGGAAATTCAGACGAAACAAACGATTTAACTTCAATATCATGCGATAAACACGATTTCGTTTTAAATTCTTGCGAAATAGTGATTTAAAAAAAACGATTTAGATACAAATTCATGCGAAATGAACAATTTAGCTTCAGATTCATGCGAAATACACGAATTACCTTCAAATTCACGCGAACATACGATTTAGCCCCAATATCATGCGAAACACACGATGTCGCTTCAAATTCGTGCGAAATAGCGATTTTAAACAAACGATGTAGCTTCAAATTCATGCCAAATGAACAGTTTAGCTTCAAATTAATTCGAATTACACGATCTAGATTTAAATCCACGCGAAACAAACGATTTAGCTTCTAATTCATGCGATATGAACAATTTAACTTCAGATTCATGTGAAATACACGAATTAGCTGCAAATTCAGACGAAACAAACGATTTTACTTCAATATCATGCGATAAACACGATTTCGCATCAAATTCGTGCGAAATAACGATTTAAACAAACGATTTAGCTTCAACTTCATGCCAAATGAACATTTTAGCTTCAAATTAATTCGAATTACACGATCTAGATATAAATCCACGCGAAACAAACGATTTAGCTTCAAATTCATGCCAAATGAACAATATAACTTTAGATTCATGTGAAATACACGAATAAGCTGCAAATTCAGACGAAACAAACGATTTTACCTCAATATCATGCGATATACACGATCTCGATTCAAATTCTTGAGAAATAGCGATTTTAAACAAACGATTCAGCTTCAAATTCATGCGGAATGAACAATTTAGCTTCAGATTCATGCGAAATACACGAATTAGCTTCAAATTCACGCGAAACATACGATTTAGCACCAATATCATGCGAAACACACGATGTCGCTTCAAATTCGTGCGAAATAGCGATTTTAATCATACGATTTAGCTTCAAATTCATGCGATATTAACAATTTGGCTTCAGATTTGTGCGAAATACACGAATTAGCTTCAAATTCACACGAAGCAAACGATTTAATTTCAATATCATGCAAAACACACGATTTCGCTTCAAATTCGTGTGAAATAGCGATTTTAAACAAACTATTTAGCTTCCAATTCATGCGAAATGAACATTTTAGCTTCAGATTCATGCGAAATACACGAATTAGCTTTAAATCAACGCGAGACATACGATTTAGCTTCAATATCATGCGAAACACACGATTTCTATTGAAATTCGTGCAAAATATCGATTTTAAACAAACGATTTAGCTTCAAATTCATGCCAAATGAATAGTTTAGCTTCAAATTAATTCGAATTACACGATCTAGATTTGAATCCACGCGAATCAAACGATTTAGCTTCAAATTCCTGCGATATGAACAATTTAACTTCAGATTCATGTGAAATACACGAATTAGCTGCAAATTCAGACGAAACAAACGATTTAACTTCAATATCATGCGATAAACACGATTTCGTTTTAAATTCTTGCGAAATAGCGATTTTAAACAAACGATTTAGCTTCAAATTCTTGCGAAAAGTACAATTTAGTTTCGGATTCATGCGAAATACACTAATTAGCTTCAAATTCACGCGAAACATACGATTTTGCTTCAAGATCATCCGAAACACACGATTTCGCTTCAAATTCGTGCGAAATAACGATTTTAAATAATCGATTTTGCTTCAAATTTATGCGAAATGAACAATTTAGCTTCAGATTCATGTGAAATACACGAATTAGCTGCAAATTCAGACGAAACATACGATTTAACTTCAATATCATTCGATAAACACGATTTCGTTTTAAATTCTTGCGCAATAGCGATTTTAAACAAACGATTTAGCTTCAAATTCATGCGAAATGAACAATTTTGCTTCAGATTCATGCGAAATACACGAATTAGCTTTAACTCAACGCGAACATACGATTTAGCTTCAATATCATGCGAAACACACGATTTCGATTGAAATTCGTGCAAAATAGCGATTTTAAACCAACGAGTTAGCTTCAAATTCATGCCAAATGAACAGTTTAGCTTCAAATTAATTCGAATTACACGATCTAGATTTAAATCCACGCGAAACAAACGATTTAACTTCAAAATCATGCGATATGAACAATTTAACTTCAGATTCATGTGAAATACACGAATTAGCTGCAAATTCAGACGAAACAAACGATTTTACTTCAATATCATGCGATATACACGATCTCGATTCAAATTTGTGTGAAATAGCGATTTTAAACAAACGATTTAGCTTCAAATTCATGCGAAAAGTACAATTTAGATTCGGATTCATGCGAAATACACGAATTAGCTTCAAATTCACACGAAACAAACGTTTTAACTTCAATATCATGCGATATACACGATTTCGCTTTAAATTCGTGCGAAATAACGATTTTAAACAAACGATTTAGCTTCAAATTCACGCGATATGAACAATTTAACTTCAGATTCATGTGAAAAACACGAATTAGCTGCAAATTCAGACGAAACAAACGATTTAACTTCAATATCATGCGATAAACACGATTCGTTTTAAATTCTTGCGAAATAGCGATTTTAAACAAACGATTTAGCTTCAAATTCATGCGATATGAACAATTTTACTTCAGATTCATGTGAAATACACGAATTAGCTGCAAATTCAGACGAAACAAACGATTTAACTTCAATATCCTGCGATATACACGATCTCGATTCAAATTCGTGCGAAATAGCGATTTTAAACAAACGATTTAGCTTCAAATTCTTGCGAAAAGTACAATTTAGTTTCGGATTCATGCGAAATACACTAATTAGCTTCAAATTCACGCGAAACATACGATTTTGCTTCAAGATCATCCGAAACACACGATTTCGCTTCAAATTCGTGCGAAATAACGATTTTAAATAATCGATTTTGCTTCAAATTTATGCGAAATGAACAATTTAGCTTCAGATTCATGTGAAATACACGAATTAGCTGCAAATTCAGACGAAACATACGATTTAACTTCAATATCATTCGATAAACACGATTTCGTTTTAAATTCTTGCGCAATAGCGATTTTAAACAAACGATTTAGCTTCAAATTCATGCGAAATGAACAATTTTGCTTCAGATTCATGCGAAATACACGAATTAGCTTTAACTCAACGCGAAACATACGATTTAGCTTCAATATCATGCGAAACACACGATTTCGATTGAAATTCGTGCAAAATAGCGATTTTAAACCAACGAGTTAGCTTCAAATTCATGCCAAATGAACAGTTTAGCTTCAAATTAATTCGAATTACACGATCTAGATTTAAATCCACGCGAAACAAACGATTTAACTTCAAAATCATGCGATATGAACAATTTAACTTCAGATTCATGTGAAATACACGAATTAGCTGCAAATTCAGACGAAACAAACGATTTTACTTCAATATCATGCGATATACACGATCTCGATTCAAATTTGTGTGAAATAGCGATTTTAAACAAACGATTTAGCTTCAAATTCATGCGAAAAGTACAATTTAGATTCGGATTCATGCGAAATACACGAATTAGCTTCAAATTCACACGAAACAAACGTTTTAACTTCAATACCATGCGATATACACGATTTCGCTTTAAATTCGTGCGAAATAACGATTTTAAACAAACGATTTAGCTTCAAATTCACGCGATATGAACAATTTAACTTCAGATTCATGTGAAAAACACGATTAGCTGCAAATTCAGACGAAACAAACGATTTAACTTCAATATCATGCGATAAACACGATTTCGTTTTAAATTCTTGCGAAATAGCGATTTTAAACAAACGATTTAGCTTCAAATTCATGCGATATGAACAATTTTACTTCAGATTCATGTGAAATACACGAATTAGCTGCAAATTCAGACGAAACAAACGATTTAACTTCAATATCCTGCGATATACACGATCTCGATTCAAATTCGTGCGAAATAGCGATTTTAAACAAACGATTTAGCTTCAAATTCGTGCGAAAAGTACAATTTAGTTTCGGATTCATGCGAAATACACTAACTAGCTTCAAATTCACGCGAAGCATACGATTTAGCTTCAATATCATCCGAAACACACGATTTCGCTTCAAATTCGTGCGAAATAACGATTTTAAATAATCGATTTTGCTTCAAATTTATGCAAAATGAACAATTTAGCTTCAAATTCATGTGAAATACCCGAATTAGCTGCAAATTCAGACGAAACAAACGATTTAACTTCAATATCATTCGATAAACACGATTTCGTTTTAAATTCTTGCGAAATAGCGATTTTAAACAAACGATTTAGCTTCAAATTCATGCGAAATGAACAATTTAGCTTCAGATTCATGCAAATACACGAATTAGCTTCAAATTCACGCGAAACATAGGATTTAGCACCAATATCATGCGAAACACACGACGTCGCTTCAAATTCGTGCGAAATAGCGATTTTAATCATACGATTTAGATTCAAATCCATGCGAGATGAACAATTTAACTTCAGATTCATGTGAAGTACACGAATTAGCTGCAAATTCTAGAGGAAACAAACGATTTAACTTCAATATCCTGCGATATACACGATCTCGATTCAAATTCGTGCGAAATAGCGATTTTAAACAAACGATTTAGCTTCAAATTCTTGCGAAAAGTACATTTAGTTTCGGATTCATGCGAAATACACTAACTAGCTTCAAATTCACACGAAACAAACGTTTTAACTTCAATATCATGCGATATACACGATCTCGATTCAAATTCGTGCGAATAGCGATTTTAAACAAACGATTTAGCTTCAACTTCATGCGAAAAGTACAATTTAGTTTCGGATTCATGCGAAATACACGAATTAGCTTCAAATTCACACGAAACAAACGTTTTAACTTCAATATCATGCGATATACACGATTTCGCTTCAATTCGTGCGAAATAACGATTTTAAACAAACGATTTAGCTTCAACTTCATGCCAATTGAACAGTTTAGCTTCAAATTAATTCGAATTACACGATCTAGATTTAAATCCACGCGAAACAAACGATTTAGCTTCAAATTCATGCGAAATGAACAATTTAACTTCAGATTCATGTGAAATACACGAATTAGCTGCAAATTCAGACGAAACAAACGATTTAACTTCAATATCATGCGATAAACACGATTTCGTTTTAAATTCTTGCGAAATGGCGATTTTAAAAAAACGATTTAGATTCAAAATCATGCGAATTGAACAATATAGCTTCAGATTCATGCGAAATACACGAATTAACTTCAAATTCATGCGAAACATACGATTTAGCCCCAATATCATGCGAAACACACGATGTCGCTTCAAATTCGTGCGAAATAGCGATTTTAAACAAACGATGTAGCTTCAAATTCATGCCAAATGAACAGTTTAGCTTCAAATTAATTCGAATTACACGATCTAGATTTAAATCCACGCGAAACAAACGATTTAGCTTCAAATTCATGCGATATGAACAATTTAACTTCAGATTCATGTGAAATACACGAATTAGCTGCAAATTCAGACGAAACAAACGATTTTCCTTCAATATCATGCGATAAACACGATTTCGCTTCAAATTCGTGCGAAATAACGATTTTAAACAAACGATTTAGCTTCAACTTCATGCCAAATGAACAGTTTAGCTTCAAATTAATTCGAATTACACGATCGAGCTTTAAATCCACGCGAAACAAACGATTTAGCTTCAATTCATGCGATATGAACAATTTAACTTCAGATTCATGTGAAATACACGAATTAGCTGCAAATTCAGACGAAACAAACGATTTAACTTCAATATCATGCGATAAACACGATTTCGTTTTAAATTCTTGCGAAATAGCGATTTAAAAAAAACGATTTAGATTCAAATTCATGCGAAATGAACAATTTAGCTTCAGATTCATGCGAATACACGAATTAACTTCAAATTCACGCGAAACATACGATTTAGCCCCAATATCATGCGAAACACACGATGTCGCTTCAAATTCGTGCGAGATAGCGATTTTAAACAAACGATGTAGCTTCAAATTCATGCCAAATGAACAGTTTAGCTTCAAATTAATTCGAATTACACGATCTAGATTTAAATCCACGCGAAACAAACGATTTAGCTTCAAATTCATGCGATATGAACAATTTAACTTCAGCTTCATGTGAAATACACGAATTAGCTGCAAATTCAGACGAAACAAACGATTTTACTTCAATATCATGCGATAAACACGATTTCGCTTCAAATTCGTGCGAAATAACGATTTTAAACAAACGATTTAGCTTCAACTTCAAGCCAAATGAACAGTTTAGCTTCAAATTAATTCGAATTACACGATCTAGATTTAAATCCTCGCGAAACAAACGATTTAGCTTCAAAGTTATGCGATATGAACAATTTAACTTCAGATTCATGTGAAATACACGAATTAGCTGCAAATTCAGACGAAACAAACGATTTTACCTCAATATCATGCGATATACACGATCTCGATTCAAATTCTTGAGAAATAGCGATTTTAAACAAACGATTCAGCTTCAAATTCATGCGGAATGAACAATTTAGCTTCAGATTCGTGCGAAATACACGAATTAGCTTCAAATTCACGCGAACATACGATTTAGCACCTATATCATGCGAAACACACGATGTCGCTTCAAATTCGTGCGAAATAGCGATTTTAATCATACGATTTAGCTTCAAATTCATGCGATATGAACAATTTGGCTTCAGATTTGTGCGAAATACACGAATTAGCTTCAAATTGACACGAAACAAACGTTTTAACTTCAATATCATGCGATAAACACGATTTCGCTTCAAATTCGTGCGAAATAACGATTTTAAACAAACGATTTAGCTTCAACTTCATGCCAAATGAACAGTGTAGCTTCAAATTCATTCGAATTACACGATCTAGATTTAAATCCACGCGAAACAAACGATTTAGCTTCAAATTCATGCGATATGAACAATTTAACTTCAGATTCATGTGAAATACACGAATTAGCTGCAAATTCAGACGAAACAAACGATTTAAATTCAATATCATGCGATAAACACGATTTCGTTTTAAATACTTGCGAAATAGCGATTTAAAAAAAAACGATTTAGATTCAAATTCATGCGAAATGAACAATTTAGCTTCAGATTCATGCGAAATACACGAATTAACTTCAAATTCACGCGAAACATACGATTTAGCCCCAATATCATGCGAAACACACGATGTCGCTTCAAATTCGTGCGAAATAGCGATTTTAAACAAACGATGTAGCTTCAAATTCATGCCAAATGAACAGTTTAGCTTCAAATTAATTCGAATTACACGATCTAGATTTAAATCCACGCGAAACAAACGATTTAGCTTCAAATTCATGCGATATGAACAATTTAACTTCAGATTCATGTGAAATACACGAATTAGCTGCAAATTCAGACGAAACAAACGACTTTACTTCAATATCATGCGATAAACACGATTTCGCTTCAAATTCGTGCGAAATAACGATTTTAAACAAACGATGTAGCTTCAACTTCATGCCAAATGAACAGTTTAGCTTCAAATTAGTTCGAATTACACGATCTAGATTTAAATCCACGCGAAGCAAACGATTTAGTTTCAAATTCATGCGAAATGAACAATTTAGCTTCAGATTCATGCGAAATACACGAATTAGCTTCAAATTCACGCGAAACATACGATTTAGCCCCAATATCATGCGAAACACACGATGTCGCTTCAAATTCGTACGAAATAGCGATTTTAACCATACGATTTAGCTTCAAATTCATGCGATATGAACAATTTAGCTTCAGATTTGTGCGAAATACACGAATTAGCTTCAAATTCACACGAAACCAACGATTTAATTTCAATATCATGCGAAACATACGATTTCGCTTCAATTCGTGTGAAATAGCGATTTTAAACAAACTATTTAGCTTCAAATTCACGCGATATGAACAATTTAACTTCAGATTCATGTGAAATACACGAACTAGCTGCAAATTCAGACGAAACAAACGATTTAACTTCAATATCATGCGATGTACACGATTTCGCTTCAAATTCGTGCGAAATAACGATTTTAAACAAACGATTTAGCTTCAACTTCATGCCAAATGAACAGTTTAGCTTCAAATTAATTCGAATTACACGATCTAGATTTAAATCCTCGCGAAACAAACGATTTAGCTTCAAAGTTATGCGATATGAACAATTTAACTTCAGATTCATGTGAAATACACGAATTAGCTGCAAATTCAGACGAAACAAACGATTTTACCTCAATATCATGCGATATACACGATCTCGATTCAAATTCTTGAGAAATAGCGATTTTAAACAAACGATTCAGCTTCAAATTCATGCGGAATGAACAATTTAGCTTCAGATTCATGCGAAATACACGAATTAGCTTCAAATTCACGCGAAACATACGATTTAGCACCTATATCATGCGAAACACACGATGTCGCTTCAAATTCGTGCGAAATAGCGATTTTAATCATACGATTTAGCTTCAAATTCATGCGATATGAACAATTTGGCTTCAGATTTGTGCGAAATACACGAATTAGCTTCAAATTCACACGAAACAAACGTTTTAACTTCAATATCATGCGATATACACGATTTCGCTTCAAATTCGTGCGAAATAACGATTTTAAACAAACGATTTAGCTTCAACTTCATGCCAATTGAACAGTTTAGCTTCAAATTAATTCGAATTACACGATCTAGATTTAAATCCACGCGAAACAAACGATTTAGCTTCAAATTCATGCGAAATGAACAATTTAACTTCAGATTCATGTGAAATACACGAATTAGCTGCAAATTCAGACGAAACAAACGATTTAACTTCAATATCATGCGATAAACACGATTTCGTTTTAAATTCTTGCGAAATGGCGATTTTAAAAAAAACGATTTAGATTCAAAATCATGCGAATTGAACAATATAGCTTCAGATTCATGCGAAATACACGAATTAACTTCAAATTCATGCGAAACATACGATTTAGCCCCAATATCATGCGAAACACACGATGTCGCTTCAAATTCGTGCGAAATAGCGATTTTAAACAAACGATGTAGCTTCAAATTCATGCAAATGAACAGTTTAGCTTCAAATTAATTCGAATTACACGATCTAGATTTAAATCCACGCGAAACAAACGATTTAGCTTCAAATTCATGCGATATGAACAATTTAACTTCAGATTCATGTGAAATACACGAATTAGCTGCAAATTCAGACGAAACAAACGATTTTCCTTCAATATCATGCGATAAACACGATTTCGCTTCAAATTCGTGCGAAATAACGATTTTAAACAAACGATTTAGCTTCAACTTCATGCCAAATGAACAGTTTAGCTTCAAATTAATTCGAATTACACGATCGAGCTTTAAATCCACGCGAAACAAACGATTTAGCTTCAAATTCATGCGATATGAACAATTTAACTTCAGATTCATGTGAAATACACGAATTAGCTGCAAATTCAGACGAAACAAACGATTTAACTTCAATATCATGCGATAAACACGATTTCGTTTTAAAATTCTTGCGAAATAGCGATTTAAAAAAAACGATTTAGATTCAAATTCATGCGAAATGAACAATTTAGCTTCAGATTCATGCGAAATACACGAATTAACTTCAAATTCACGCGAAACATACGATTTAGCCCCAATATCATGCGAAACACACGATGTCGCTTCAAATTCGTGCGAGATAGCGATTTTAAACAAACGATGTAGCTTCAAATTCATGCCAAATGAACAGTTTAGCTTCAAATTAATTCGAATTACACGATCTAGATTTAAATCCACGCGAAACAAACGATTTAGCTTCAAATTCATGCGATATGAACAATTTAACTTCAGCTTCATGTGAAATACACGAATTAGCTGCAAATTCAGACGAAACAAACGATTTTACTTCAATATCATGCGATAAACACGATTTCGCTTCAAATTCGTGCGAAATAACGATTTTAAACAAACGATTTAGCTTCAACTTCAAGCCAAATGAACAGTTTAGCTTCAAATTAATTCGAATTACACGATCTAGATTTAAATCCTCGCGAAACAAACGATTTAGCTTCAAAGTTATGCGATATGAACAATTTAACTTCAGATTCATGTGAAATACACGAATTAGCTGCAAATTCAGACGAAACAAACGATTTTACCTCAATATCATGCGATATACACGATCTCGATTCAAATTCTTGAGAAATAGCGATTTTAAACAAACGATTCAGCTTCAAATTCATGCGGAATGAACAATTTAGCTTCAGATTCGTGCGAAATACACGAATTAGCTTCAAATTCACGCGAAACATACGATTTAGCACCTATATCATGCGAAACACACGATGTCGCTTCAATTCGTGCGAAATAGCGATTTTAATCATACGATTTAGCTTCAAATTCATGCGATATGAACAATTTGGCTTCAGATTTGTGCGAAATACACGAATTAGCTTCAAATTGACACGAAACAAACGTTTTAACTTCAATATCATGCGATAAACACGATTTCGCTTCAAATTCGTGCGAAATAACGATTTTAAACAAACGATTTAGCTTCAACTTCATGCCAAATGAACAGTGTAGCTTCAAATTCATTCGAATTACACGATCTAGATTTAAATCCACGCGAAACAAACGATTTAGCTTCAAATTCATGCGATATGAACAATTTAACTTCAGATTCATGTGAAATACACGAATTAGCTGCAAATTCAGACGAAACAAACGATTTAAATTCAATATCATGCGATAAACACGATTTCGTTTTAAATACTTGCGAAATAGCGATTTAAAAAAAACGATTTAGATTCAAATTCATGCGAAATGAACAATTTAGCTTCAGATTCATGCGAAATACACGAATTAACTTCAAATTCACGCGAACATACGATTTAGCCCCAATATCATGCGAAACACACGATGTCGCTTCAAATTCGTGCGAAATAGCGATTTTAAACAAACGATGTAGCTTCAAATTCATGCCAAATGAACAGTTTAGCTTCAAATTAATTCGAATTACACGATCTAGATTTAAATCCACGCGAAACAAACGATTTAGCTTCAAATTCATGCGATATGAACAATTTAACTTCAGATTCATGTGAAATACACGAATTAGCTGCAAATTCAGACGAAACAAACGACTTTACTTCAATATCATGCGATAAACACGATTTCGCTTCAAATTCGTGCGAAATAACGATTTTAAACAAACGATGTAGCTTCAACTTCATGCCAAATGAACAGTTTAGCTTCAAATTAGTTCGAATTACACGATCTAGATTTAAATCCACGCGAAGCAAACGATTTAGTTTCAAATTCATGCGAAATGAACAATTTAGCTTCAGATTCATGCGAAATACACGAATTAGCTTCAAATTCACGCGAAACATACGATTTAGCCCCAATATCATGCGAAACACACGATGTCGCTTCAAATTCGTACGAAATAGCGATTTTAACCATACGATTTAGCTTCAAATTCATGCGATATGAACAATTTAGCTTCAGATTTGTGCGAAATACACGAATTAGCTTCAAATTCACACGAAACCAACGATTTAATTTCAATATCATGCGAAACATACGATTTCGCTTCAATTTCGTGTGAAATAGCGATTTTAAACAAACTATTTAGCTTCAAATTCACGCGATATGAACAATTTAACTTCAGATTCATGTGAAATACACGAACTAGCTGCAAATTCAGACGAAACAAACGATTTAACTTCAATATCATGCGATGTACACGATTTCGCTTCAAATTCGTGCGAAATAACGATTTTAAACAAACGATTTAGCTTCAACTTCATGCCAAATGAACAGTTTAGCTTCAAATTAATTCGAATTACACGATCTAGATTTAAATCCTCGCGAAACAAACGATTTAGCTTCAAAGTTATGCGATATGAACAATTTAACTTCAGATTCATGTGAAATACACGAATTAGCTGCAAATTCAGACGAAACAAACGATTTTACCTCAATATCATGCGATATACACGATCTCGATTCAAATTCTTGAGAAATAGCGATTTTAAACAAACGATTCAGCTTCAAATTCATGCGGAATGAACAATTTAGCTTCAGATTCATGCGAAATACACGAATTAGCTTCAAATTCACGCGAAACATACGATTTAGCACCTATATCATGCGAAACACACGATGTCGCTTCAAATTCGTGCGAAATAGCGATTTTAATCATACGATTTAGCTTCAAATTCATGCGATATGAACAATTTGGCTTCAGATTTGTGCGAAATACACGAATTAGCTTCAAATTCACACGAAACAAACGATTTAATTTCAATATCATGCAAAACACACGATTTCGCTTCAAATTCGTGTGAAATAGCGATTTTAAAACAAACTATTTAGCTTCCAATTCATGCGAAATGAACATTTTAGCTTCAGATTCATGCGAAATACACGAATTAGCTTTAAATCAACGCGAGACATACGATTTAGCTTCAATATCATGCGAAACACACGATTTCGATTGAAATTCGTGCAAAATATCGATTTTAAACAAACGATTTCGCTTCAAATTCGTGCGAAATAGCGATTTTAAACAAACGATTTAGCTTCAAATTCATGCGATATGAACAATTTAACTTCAGATTCATGTGAAAAACACGAATTAGCTGCAAATTCAGACGAAACAAACGATTTAACTTCAATATCATGCGATAAACACGATTTCGTTTAAATTCTTGCGAAATAGCGATTTTAAACAAACGATTTAGCTTCAAATTCATGCGATATGAACAATTTAACTTCAGATTCATGTGAAATACACGAATTAGCTGCAAATTCATACGAAACAAACGATTTAACTTCAATATCCTGCGATATACACGATCTCGATTCAAATTCGTGCGAAATAGCGATTTTGAACAAACGATTTAGCTTCAAATTCATGCGAAATGAACAATTTAGCTTCAGATTCATGCGAAATACACGAATTAGCTTTAAATCAACGCGAAACATACGATTTAGCTTCAATATCATGCGAAACACACGATTTCGATTGAAATTCGTGCAAAATAGCGATTTTAAACAAACGATTTAGCTTCAAATTCATGCCATATGAACAGTTTAGCTTCAAATTAATTCGAATTACACGATCTAGATTTAAATCCACGCGAAACAAACGATTTAGCTTCAAATAATGCGATATGAATAATTTAACTTCAGATTCATGTGAAATACACGAATTAGCTGCAAATTCAGACGAAACAAACGATCTTACTTTAATATCATGCGATATACACGATCTCGATTCAACTTCGTGGGAAATAGCGATTTTAAACAAACGATTTAGCTTCAAATTCATGCCAAATGAACAGTTTAGCTTCAAATTAATTCGAATTACACGATCTAGATTTAAATCCACGCGAAACAAACGATTTAACTTCAAATTCATGCGATATGAACAATTTAACTTCAGATTCATGTGAAATACACGAATTAGCTGCATATTCACGCGAAACATACGATTTAGCACCAATATCATGCGAAACACACGATGTCGCTTCAAATTCGTGCGAAATAGCGATTTTAATCATACGATTTAGATTCAAATTCATGCGATATGAACAATTTAGCTTCAGATTTGTGCGAAATACACGAATTAGCTTCAAATCCACGCGAAACAAACGATTTAGCTTCAAATTCATGCGATATGAAAAATTTAACTTCAGATTCATGTGAAATACACGAATTAGCTGCAAATTCAGACGAAATACACGATCTTACTTCAATATCATGCGATATACACGATCTCGATTCAAATTCGTGCGAAATAGCGATTTTAAACAAACGATTTAGCTTCAAATTCATGCCAAATGAACAGTTTAGCTTCAAATTAATTCGAATTACACGATCGAGCTTTAAATCCACGCGAAACAAACGATTTAGCTTCAAATTCATGCGATCTGAACAATTTAACTTCAGATTCATGTGAAATACACGAATTAGCTGCAAATTCAGACGAAACAAACGATTTAACTTCAATATCATGCAATAAACACGATTTCGTTTTAAATTCTTGCGAAATAGCGATTTTAAACAAACGATTTAGCTTCAAATTCATGCGAAATGAACAATTTAGCTTCAGATTCATGCGAAATACACGAATTAGCTTCAAATTCACGCGAAACATACGATTTAGCCCCAATATCATGCGAGACACACGATGTCGCTTCAAATTCGTGCGAAATAACGATTTTAAACAAACGATTTAGCTTCAAATTCATGCCAAATGAAACAGTTTAGCTTCAAATTAATTCGAATTACACGATCTAGATTTAAATCCACGCGAAACAAACGATTTAACTTCAAAATCATGCGATATGAACAATTTAACTTCAGATTCATGTGAAATACACGAATTAGCTGCAAATTCAGACGAAACAAACGATTTTACTTCAATATCATGCGATATACACGATCTCGCTTCAAATTTGTGTGAAATAACGATTTTAAACAAACGATTAGCTTCAAATTCATGCGAAAAGTACAATTTAGTTTCGGATTCATGCGAAATACACGAATTAGCTACAAATTCACACGAAACAAACGTTTTAACTTCAATATCATGCGATATACACGATTTCGCTTCAAATTCGTGCGAAATAGCGATTTTAAACAAACGATTTAGCTTCAAATTCATGCCAAATGAACAGTTTAGCTTCAAATTAATTCGAATTACACGATCTATTTTTAAATCCACGCGAAACAAACGATTTAGCTTCAAATTCATGCGATATGAACAATTTAATTTCAGATTCATGTGAAATACACGAATTAGCTGCAAATTCAGACGAAACAAACGATTTAACTTCAATATCATGCGATAAACACGATTTCGTTTTAAATTCTTGCGAAATAGCGATTTTAAACAAACGATTTAGCTTTAAATTCATGCGATATGAACAATTTAACTTCAGATTCATGTGAAATACACGAATTAGCTGCAAATTCAGACGAAACAAACGATTTTACTTCAATATCATGCGATATACACGATCTCGATTCAAATTCGTGCGAAATAGCGATTTTAAACAAACGATTTAGCTTCAAATTCATGCCAATGAACAGTTTAGCTTCAAATTAATTCGAATTACACGATCTAGATTTAAATCCACGCGAAACAAACGATTTAACTTCAAATTCATGCGATATGAACAATTTAACTTCAGATTCATGTGAAATACACGAATTAGCTGCAAATTCAGACGAAACAAACGATTTTACTTCAATATCATGCGATATACACGATCTCGATTCAAATTCGTGCGAAATAGCGATTTTAAACAAACGATTTAGCTTCAAATTCATGCGAAACGAACGAGTTAGCTTCAAATCCATGCGAAACACATGATTTAGCTGCAAATCAATGCGATGCAGTAGCTTTAGCTTCAAATCCATGCGATACACTAGATTTAGCTTCAAATCAATGCGATGTAGAAGGTTCTGCTTCAAATCCATGCGACACAAATGATTAAGCTTCAAATCAATGCGATGTAGATGGTTTGCTTCAAATCCATGCAATACACAAGATTTAGCTTCAAATCAATGCGATGTAGTAGGTTCTGCTTCAAATCCATGCGATATAAGTGATATAGCTTCAAAAGCAGGTGGAACAAACGAGATAGTTTCAATTCCATGCGAAACAAATGATTTAGCTTCAAATCAATGCGAAGTAGAAGGCGTAGCTTCAAATCCATGCGAAACAAATGGTTTAGCTACAAATACCTGTGATATACATTATTTACCTACAACTGCATGCGAAACAAACGAGTTAGCTTCAAATCCATGCGATTCACATGATTTAGCTTCAAATGAATGCGATGTAGAAGGTTTAGCTTCAAATCCATGCGATACACAAGATTTAGCTTCAGATCAATGTGATGTAGTAGGTTCAGCTTCAAATCCATGCGACACATATGATTTAGCTTCAAATACTTCCGATATAAGTGATATAGCTTCAAAAGCTGTAGGAACAAACGAGGTAGCTTCAATTCCATGCGAGACACATGAGTTAGCTTCAAATCGATGCGATGTAGACGGTTTAGCTTCAAATCCAAGCGTAACACATGATTTAGCTTCAAATACTTGCGATATAAGTGATATAGCTGGAAATACAGGCGAAACGAACGAGTTAGCTTCAAATCCATGTGAAACACATGATTCGGCTTCACATCAAAGCGAAGTAGAAGGTGTATCTTCACATCCATGCAAAACAAATGTTTTACCTTCAAATATTTGCGGTATAAATGAAACCGCGTCAAATGCAGGCGAAACAAACGAGTTATCTTCCAATCCATGCGAAACACATGACTTAGCTGCAAATCAAAGCAATGTAGACGGTTTAGCTTCAAATCCATGCGAAACCAATGATTTAGCTTCAGATACTTACGATATAAGTGATATAGCATCAAATGCAGACGAAACAAACGAGCTAGCTTCAACTCCATTCGAAACATATGATTTAGTTTCAACGCAATGCGAAGTAGTAGGATTAGCTTCAAATACATGCGACACAAATGATTTAGCTTCAAAGCAATGCGATGTAGAAGGTTTAGCTACAAATACATGCGAAACAAATGTTTTAGCACAGGAACTTGCTGTATAAGTGATATAGCTTCAAATGCAGGCGAAACAAGTGAGTTTCTTTTCGAAACCATGTGATATACATGATTTAGCTTTAAATCAATGCGATGTAGAAGGCTTAGCTTCAAATCCAGGCGGAACAAATGGTTTAGCTTCAAATACTTGTGAGATACATGAAATAGCTTCAAATGCAGGCAAAACAAACGAGATAGCTTTAAATCCATGCAAAACACACGATTAAGCTTCAAGTGCATGCGAAACACATGTAGGTTCAAATTCATGGGAAATACATGATTTAGCTTCAAATCAGTGCGAAGTAGAAGGCTTAGCTTCAAATCCATGCTTATCTAATGGTTCGGCTTCAAATAATTGTGAAATACATGACTAAGCTTCAACTGCATGCGAAACAAACGAGTTAGCTTCAAATCCAAGCGAAGTAGAAGGCTTAGCTTCAAATCCATGCGAAACAAATGGTTTAGCTTCAAATACTTGCGATATAAATGATATAGCTTCAAATGCAGGCGAAACAAACGAGTTAGCTTCAAATCCATGTGAAACAAATGATTTAGCTTCAAATTAATGCAAATCACGTGGATTAGCTTCATATTCTTGCGAAACAAATGGTTTAGCTTCCGATACTTGTGATAAACGTGAATTAGCTACAACTGCATGCGAAACCAACGAGTTAGCTTCAAATACTTGCGATATAAATGAAGTAGGTTCAAAAGCAGGAAAATGAACGAGTTAGCTTCAAATCCATGAGATACACATGATTTAGCTTCAAATCAATGCGATGTAGAAGGTTTAGCTTACAATCCATGCAAAACACGTGATTTAACTTCCAATTAATGCGAAGTAGAAACCTTAGCTTCAAATCCATGCGAATCAAATGGTTTAGCTTCAAATACTTGTGATATACGTTATTTAGATTGACCTGCATGCGCAACGAACGAGTTAGCTTCAAATCCATGAGATACACATGATTAGCTTCAAACCAATGCGATGTAGAAGGTTTAGCTTCAAATCCATGCGATACACAAGATTTAGCTTCAAATCAATGCGATGTAGTAGGTTCAGCTTCAAATCCATGCGACACATATGATTTAGCTTCAAATACTTGCGATATAAGTGATATAGCTTGAAAAGATGGAGGAACAAGCGATGTAGCTTCAATTCCATGCGAAACAAATGATTTAGCTTCAAATCAATGCGGAGTAGAAGGCTTAGCTTCAAATTCATGGGAAACAATTGGTTTAGCTACAAATACTTGTGATATACATTATTTAGCTACAACTGCATGCGAAACAAACGAGTTAGCATCAAATCCATGCGAAACACATGATTAAGCTTCAAATCAATGCGATGTAGATGGTTTTCTTCAAATCCATGCGATACACAAGATTTAGCTTCAAATCAATGCGATGTAGTAGGTTCAGCTTCAAATCCATGCGATATAAGTGATATAGCTTCAAATGCAGGAGGAACAAACGAGGTAGCTTCAATTCCATGCGAAACAAATGATTTAGCTTCAAATCAATGCGATGTAGAAGGTTTAGCTTCAAATCAATAAGAGGTAGAAGGTTTAGCTTCAAATCAATAGAATGTAGAAGGTTTAGCTACAAATCAATGCGATGTAGAAGGTTTAGCTTCAAATCCATACTAAACACATGATTTAGCTTCAAATCAATTCGAAGGACAAGGCTTAGATTCAAATCCATGCGAAACAAATGATTTAGCTTCAACTCAATGCGAAATAGAAGGCATAGCTTCAAATCCATGCGAAACAAATGGTTTAGCTACAAATACTTGTGATATACATTATGTAGCTACAACTGCATGCGAAACAAACGAGTTAGCTTCAAATGCATGCGAAACACATGATTTAGCTCCAAATCAATGCGATGTAGAAGGTTTAGCTTCAAATCCATGCGATACACATGATTTAGCTTCAAATAAATTCGAAGGACAAGGCTTAGACTCAAATCCATGCGAAACAAATGGTTTAGCTACAAATACTTGTGATATACATTATTTAGCTACAACTGCATGCGAAACAAACGAGTTAGCATCAAATCCATGCGAAACACATGATTTAGCTTCAAATCAATGCGATGTATAAGGTTTAGCTTACAATCCATGCAAAACACGTGATTTAAATTCCAATTAATGCGAAGTAGAAAGCTTAGCTTCAAATCCATGCGAATCAAATGGTTTAGCTTCAAATACTTGTCATATACGTTATTTAGCTACAACTGCATGCGAAACAAACGAGTTAGCATCAAATCCATGCGAAATACATGATTAAGCTTCAAATCAATGCGATGTAGATGGTTTTCTTCAAATCCATGCGATACACAAGATTTAGTTTCAAATCAATGCGATGTAGTAGGTTCAGCTTCAAATCCATGCGATATAAGTGATATAGCTTCAAATGCAGGAGGAACAAACGAGGTAGCTTCAATTCCATGCGAAACAAATGATTTAGCTTCAAATCAATGCGATGTAGAAGGTTTAGCTTCAAATCAATAAGAGGTAGAAGGTTTAGCTTCAAATCAATAGAATGTAGAAGGTTTGGCTACAAATCAATGCGATGTAGAAGGTTTAGCTTCAAATCCATACGAAACACATGAGTTAGCTTCAAATCAATTCGAAGGACAAGGCTTAGATTCAAATCCATGCGAAACAAATGATTTAGCTTCAAATCAATGCGAAGTAGAAGGCATATCTTCAAATCCATGCGAAACAAATGGTTTAGCTACAAATACTTGTGATATACATTATGTAGCTACAACTGCATGCGAAACAAACGAGTTAGCTTCAAATCCATGCGAAACACATGTTATAGCTTCAAATCAATGCGATGTAGAAGGTTTAGCTTCAAATCCATGCGATACACATGATTTAGCTTCAAATAAATTCGAAGGACAAGGCTTAGACTCAAATCCATGCGAAACAAATGATTTAGCTTCAAATGAATGCGAAGTAGAAGGGGTAGCTTCAAATCCATGCGAAACAAATGATTTAGCTTCAAATGAATGCGAAGTAGAATGCTTAGCTTCAATCCATGCAAAACAAATGGTTTAGCTACAAATACTTGTGATATACATTATTTAGCTACAACTGCATGCGAAACGAACGAGTTAGCTTCAAATCCATGAGATACACATGATTTAGCTGCAAATCAATGTGATGTAGAAGGTTTAGCTTCAAATCCATGTGATACACATGATTAAGCTTCAAATCAATGCGATGTAGAAGCTTTAGCTTCAAATCCATGCGAAACACATGATTCAGCTGCAAATCAATGCGATGTAGAAGGTTCAGATTCAAATCCATGCGATACACATGATTAAGCTTCAAATCAATGCGATGAAGTAGGTTCAGCTTCAAATCCATGCAAAACAAATGATATAGCTTCAAACAATTGTGGTGTAAGTGATATAGCTTCAAATGAAGACTAATCAAACGAGTTAGCTTCAAAATCCACGCGATACACATGATTTACATTCAAATACTAGCGATATAAGTGATGTAAATTCAACTGCAGGCGAAACGAACGAGTTAGCTTCAAATCCATGCGAAACACATGATTTACCTGAAAATCAATGCGATGTAGAAGCTTTAGCATCAAATCCATGCGATACACAAGATTTAGCTTCAAAACAATGCGATGTAGAAGGTTTTGCTTCAAATCAATGCGATGTAGAAGGTTTAGCTTCAAATCAATGCGACACAAATGATTTTTCTCCAATTACTTGCGATACAAGTGATATTGCTTCAAATGCAGGGGAAACAAACGAGTTAGCTTCAAATACATGCAAAACACATGATTAAGCTTCAAATCAATACTATGTAGAAGGTTCAGCTTCAAATCCATTCGACACAATTGATTTAGCTTCAGATACTTGCGATATAAGTGATATAGCTTCAAATGCGGGCGAAGAAAACGAGTTAGCTTCAAATTCAAGCGAAATACTTGATTTAGCTTCAATTCAATGCGATGTAGATGGTTTAGCTTCAAATCCATGCGTAACAAATGATTTAGCTTCAGATACTTGCGATATAAGTTATGTAGCATCAAATGCAGGCGGAACGAACGAGTTAGCTTCAAATTCATGCGCAATACATGACTTGGCTGCAAATCAATGCGATGTAGAAGGTTTAGCTTCAAATCCATGCGAAACAAATGATTTAGCATCAGATACTTGCGACATAACTGACTTAGCTTCAAATGCAGTGGAAGCAAACGAGTGAGCATCTAATCCATGCAAAACACATGATTTAGCTTCAAATAAAAGCGATGTAGAAGAAGGTATAGCTTCAAATCCAAGCGATACACATGATTTAGTTTCAAATCAATGCGATGTTGAAGGTTTAGCTTTAAATCCATGCGAAACAAATGATTTAGCTTCAAACACTTGGGGTATAAGTGATATAACTGCAAATGCAGATGAATCAAACGGGGTAGGTTCAAAATCCATGCGATACATATCATTTAGCTTCAAATCGATACGAAGTAGAAGGCTTAAGCTTCAAATCCATGCGAAACAAATGATTTAGGTTCAGATACTTGCAATATATTGATATAGTTTTAAATGCAGGCGAAACTAACGAGTTAGCTTCAAATACATGCAAAACACATGATTAAGCTTCAAATCAATACTATGTAGAAGGTTCAGCTTCAAATCCATTCGACACAATTGATTTAGCTTCAGATACTTGCGATATAAGTGATATAGCTTCAAATGCAGACGAATCAAACGAGTTAGCTTCAAAATCCATGCGATACACATGATTTAGCTTCAAATCAATGCGAAGTAGAAGGCTTAGGTTCAAATCCATGCGAAACAAATGATATAGGTTCAAAATCCATGCGATACACATGATTTAGCTTCAAATCAATGCGAAGTAGAAGGCTTAGGTTCAAATCCATGCGAAACAAATGATTTAGGTTCAGATACTTGCGATATAAGTGATATAGCTTCTAATGATTGAGAAACAAACGCGTTAGCTCCAAATCCATGCGAAATACATGACTTGGCTGCAAGTCAATGCGATGTAGAAGGCTTAGCTTCAAATCCATGCGAAACAAATGATTTAGGTTCAGATACTTGCAATATATTGATATAGCTTCAAATGCAGGATGAACAAACGAGGTAGCTTCATTCCATGCGAAACAAATGATTTAGCTTCAAATCAATGCGAAGTAGAAGGCGTAGCTTCTAATCCATGCGAAACAAATGGTTTAGTTACAAATACTTGTGATATACATTATTCAGCTACAACTGCATGCGAAACTAACGAGTTAGCATCAAATCCATGCGAAACACATGATTAAGCTTCAAATCAATGCGATGAAAGAAGGTTTAGCTTCAAATCAATAGAATGTAGAAGGTTTAGCTTCAAATCAATGCGATGTAGTAGGTTCAGCTTCAAATCCATGCGGCACATATGATTTAGCTTCAAATACTTGCGATATAAGTGATATAGTTTCAAATGGAGGCGAAACGAACGAGTTAGCTTCAAATCCATGCGAAACACATGATTTAGCTTCAAATCAATGCGATGTAGAAGGTTTAGCTTCAAATCCATTCGAAACACATGATTTAGCTTCAAATCAATTCGAAGGACAAGGCTTAGATTCAAATCCATGCGAAACAAATGATTTAGCTTCAATATCATGCGAAACACACGATTTCGATTGAAATTCGTGCAAAATAGCGATTTTAAACAAACGATTTAGCTTCAAATTCATGCCATATGAACAGTTTAGCTTCAAATTAATTCGAATTACACGATCTAGATTTAAATCCACGCGAAACAAACGATTTAGCTTCAAATTAATGCGATATGAATAATTTAACTTCAGATTCATGTGAAATACACGAATTAGCTGCAAATTCAGACGAAACAAACGATCTTACTTTAATATCATGCGATATACACGATCTCGATTCAACTTCGTGGGAAATAGCGATTTTAAACAAACGATTTAGCTTCAAATTCATGCCAAATGAACAGTTTAGCTTCAAATTAATTCGAATTACACGATCTAGATTTAAATCCACGCGAAACAAACGATTTAACTTCAAATTCATGCGATATGAACAATTTAACTTCAGATTCATGTGAAATACACGAATTAGCTGCATATTCACGCGAAACATACGATTTAGCACCAATATCATGCGAAACACACGATGTCGCTTCAAATTCGTGCGAAATAGCGATTTTAATCATACGATTTAGATTCAAATTCATGCGATATGAACAATTTAGCTTCAGATTTGTGCGAAATACACGAATTAGCTTCAAATCCACGCGAAACAAACGATTTAGCTTCAAATTCATGCGATATGAAAAATTTAACTTCAGATTCATGTGAAATACACGAATTAGCTGCAAATTCAGACGAAATACACGATCTTACTTCAATATCATGCGATATACACGATCTCGATTCAAATTCGTGCGAAATAGCGATTTTAAACAAACGATTTAGCTTCAAATTCATGCCAAATGAACAGTTTAGCTTCAAATTAATTCGAATTACACGATCTATTTTTAAATCCACGCAAAACAAACGATTTAACTTCAAATTCATGCGATATGAACAATTTAACTTCAGTTTCATGTGAAATACACGAATTAGCTGCAAATTCAGACGAAACAAACGATTTTACTTCAATATCATGCGATGTACACGATTTCGCTTCAAATTCGTGCGAAATAACGATTTTAAACAAACGATTTAGCTTCAAATTCATGCCAAATGAACAGTTTAGCTTCAAATTAATTCGAATTACACGATCTAGATTTAAATCCACGCGAAACAAACGATTTAACTTCAAAATCATGCGATATGAACAATTTAACTTCAGATTCATGTGAAATACACGAATTAGCTGCAAATTCAGACGAAACAAACGATTTTACTTCAATATCATGCGATATACACGATCTCGCTTCAAATTTGTGTGAAATAACGATTTTAAACAAACGATTTAGCTTCAAATTCATGCGAAAAGTACAATTTAGTTTCGGATTCATGCGAAATACACGAATTAGCTACAAATTCACACGAAACAAACGTTTTAACTTCAATATCATGCGATATACACGATTTCGCTTCAAATTCGTGCGAAATAGCGATTTTAAACAAACGATTTAGCTTCAAATTCATGCCAAATGAACAGTTTAGCTTCAAATTAATTCGAATTACACGATCTATTTTTAAATCCACGCGAAACAAACGATTTAGCTTCAAATTCATGCGATATGAACAATTTAATTTCAGATTCATGTGAAATACACGAATTAGCTGCAAATTCAGACGAAACAAACGATTTAACTTCAATATCATGCGATAAACACGATTTCGTTTTAAATTCTTGCGAAATAGCGATTTAAACAAACGATTTAGCTTTAAATTCATGCGATATGAACAATTTAACTTCAGATTCATGTGAAATAGACGAATTAGCTGCAAATTCAGACGAAACAAACGATTTTACTTCAATATCATGCGATATACACGATCTCGATTCAAATTCGTGCGAAATAGCGATTTTAAACAAACGATTTAGCTTCAAATTCATGCCAAATGAACAGTTTAGCTTCAAATTAATTCGAATTACACGATCTAGATTTAAATCCACGCGAAACAAACGATTTAACTTCAAATTCATGCGATATGAACAATTTAACTTCAGATTCATGTGAAATACACGAATTAGCTGCAAATTCAGACGAAAGAAACGATTTTACTTCAATATCATGCGATATACACGATCTCGATTCAAATTCGTGCGAAATAGCGATTTTAAACAAACGATTTAGCTTCAAATTCATGCGAAACGAACGAGTTAGCTTCAAATCCATGCGAAACACATGATTTAGCTGCAAATCAATGCGATGCAGTAGCTTTAGCTTCAAATCCATGCGATACACTAGATTTAGCTTCAAATCAATGCGATGTAGAAGGTTCTGCTTCAAATCCATGCGACACAAATGATTAAGCTTCAAATCAATGCGATGTAGATGGTTTGCTTCAAATCCATGCAATACACAAGATTTAGCTTCAAATCAATGCGATGTAGTAGGTTCTGCTTCAAATCCATGCGATATAAGTGATATAGCTTCAAAAGCAGGTGGAACAAACGAGATAGTTTCAATTCCATGCGAAACAAATGATTTAGCTTCAAATCAATGCGAAGTAGAAGGCGTAGCTTCAAATCCATGCGAAACAAATGGTTTAGCTACAAATACCTGTGATATACATTATTTACCTACAACTGCATGCGAAACAAACGAGTTAGCTTCAAATCCATGCGATTCACATGATTTAGCTTCAAATGAATGCGATGTAGAAGGTTTAGCTTCAAATCCATGCGATACACAAGATTTAGCTTCAGATCAATGTGATGTAGTAGGTTCAGCTTCAAATCCATGCGACACATATGATTTAGCTTCAAATACTTCCGATATAAGTGATATAGCTTCAAAAGCTGTAGGAACAAACGAGGTAGCTTCAATTCCATGCGAGACACATGAGTTAGCTTCAAATCGATGCGATGTAGAAGGTTTAGCTTCAAATCCAAGCGTAACACATGATTTAGCTTCAAATACTTGCGATATAAGTGATATAGCTGCAAATACAGGCGAAACGAACGAGTTAGCTTCAAATCCATGCGAAACACATGATTCAGCTGCAAATCAATGCGATGTAGAAGGTTTAGCTTCAAATCCATGCGAAACACATTATTTAGCTGCAAATCAGTGCGAAGTAGAAGGCTCGGGTTCAAATCAATGCGATTCAAATGGTCCATCTTCAAATACTTGTGAAAGACATGATTTAGCTTCAACTGCATGCGAAACACATGATTTAGCTGCAAATCAATACGATGTAGAAGGTTTAGCTTCAAATCCATGCGATGCACAAGATTTAACCTCAAATCAATGCGATGTAGATAGTTTGCATCAAATCCATGCGATTCACAAGATTTAGCTTCAAATCAATGCGATGTAGTAGATTCAGCTTCAAATCCATGCGATATAAGTGATATAGCTTCAAAAGCAGGAGGAACAAACGAGGTAGCTTCAATTCCATGCGAAACAAATGATTTTGCTTCAAATCAATGCGAAGTTGAAGGCGTAGCTTAAAATCCATGCGAAACAAACGGTTTAGCTACAAATTATTGTGATACACATTATTTAGCTTCAAATCAATGCGAAACACACGATTTAACTTCAAATCAATGCGATGTAGAAGGTTTATCTTCAAATCAATGCGATGTAGAAGGTTTAGCTTCAAATCAATAACAGGTTGAAGGTTTAGCTTCAAATCAATAGAGTATAGAAGGTTTAGCTTCAAATCAATGCGATGTAGAAGGTTTAGCTTCAAATCCATACGAAACACATGATTTAGCTTCAAATCAATTCGAAGGACAAGGCTTAGATTCAAATCCATGCGAAACAAATGATTTAGCTTCAATTGAATGCGAAGTAGAAGGCTTAGCTTCAAATCCATGCAAAACAAATGGATTAGCTACAAATACTTGTGATATACATTATTTAGCTACAACTGCATGCGAAACAAACGAGTTAGCTTCAAATCCATGCGATACACTAGATTTAGCTTCAAATCAATGCGATGTAGAAGGTTCTGCTTCAAATCCATACGACACATATGATTTAGCTTCAAATACTTGCGGTATAAGTGATATAGCTTCAAAAGCTGGAGAAACAAACGAGGTAGCTTCAATTCCATGCGAAACAAATGATTTAGCTTCGAATCAATGCGAAGTAGAAGGCTTAGCTTCAAATCCCTTCGAAACAAATGGTTTAGCTACAAATACTTGTGATATACATTATTTAGCTACAACTGCATGCGAAACAAACGAGTTGGCATCAAATCCATGCGAAACACATGATTTAGCTTCAAATCAATGCGATGTAGAAGGTTTAGCTCACAATCCATGCAAAACACGTGATTTAACTTCCAATTAATGCGAAGTAGAAAGCTTAGCTTCAAATCCATGCGAATCAAATGGTTTAGCTTCAAATACTTGTGATATACGTTATTTAGATTGAACTGCATGCGCAACGAACGAGTTAGCTTCAAATCCATGAGATACACATGATTTAGCTTCAAATCCATGCGATACACAAGATTTAGCTTCAAATCAATGCGATGTAGTAGGTTCAGCTTCAAATCCATGCGACACATATGATTTAGCTTCAAATACTTGCGATATAAGTGATATAGCTTCAAAAGATGGAGGAACAAGCGATGTAGCTTCAATTCCATGCGAAACAAATGATTTAGCTTCAAATCAATGCGGAGTAGAAGGCTTAGCTTCAAATTCATGGGAAACAATTGGTTTAGCTACAAATACTTGTGATATACATTATTTAGCTACAACTGCATGCGAAACAAACGAGTTAGCATCAAATCCATGCGAAACACATGATTAAGCTTCAAATCAATGCGATGTAGATGGTTTTCTTCAAATCCATACGACACATATGATTTAGCTTCAAATACTTGCGGTATAAGTGATATAGCTTCAAAAGCTGGAGAAACAAACGAGGTAGCTTCAATTCCATGCGAAACAAATGATTTAGCTTCGAATCAATGCGAAGTAGAAGGCTTAGCTTCAAATCCCTTCGAAACAAATGGTTTAGCTACAAATACTTGTGATATACATTATTTAGCTACAACTGCATGCGAAACAAACGAGTTAGCATCAAATCCATGCGAAACACATGATTTAGCTTCAAATCAATGCGATGTAGAAGGTTTAGCTTACAATCCATGCAAAACACGTGATTTAACTTCCAATTAATGCGAAGTAGAAAGCTTAGCTTCAAATCCATGCGAATCAAATGGTTTAGCTTCAAATACTTGTGATATACGTTATTTAGATTGAACTGCATGCGCAACGAACGAGTTAGCTTCAAATCCATGAGATACACATGATTTAGCTTCAAATCCATGCGATACACAAGATTTAGCTTCAAATCAATGCGATGTAGTAGGTTCAGCTTCAAATCCATGCGACACATATGATTTAGCTTCAAATACTTGCGATATAAGTGATATAGCTTCAAAAGATGGAGGAACAAGCGATGTAGCTTCAATTCCATGCGAAGCAAATGATTTAGCTTCAAATCAATGCGGAGTAGAAGGCTTAGCTTCAAATTCATGGGAAACAATTGGTTTAGCTACAAATACTTGTGATATACATTATTTAGCTACAACTGCATGCGAAACAAACGAGTTAGCATCAAATCCATGCGAAACACATGATTAAGCTTCAAATCAATGCGATGTAGATGGTTTTCTTCAAATCCATGCGATACACAAGATTTAGCTTCAAATCAATGCGATGTAGTAGGTTCAGCTTCAAATCCATGCGATATAAGTGATATAGCTTCAAATGCAGGAGGAACAAACGAGGTAGCTTCAATTCCATGCGAAACAAATGATTTAGCTTCAAATCAATGCGATGTAGAAGGTTTAGCTTCAAATCAATAAGAGGTAGAAGGTTTAGCTTCAAATCAATAGAATGTAGAAGGTTTAGCTACAAATCAATGCGATGTAGAAGGTTTAGCTTCAAATCCATACTAAACACATGATTTAGCTTCAAATCAATTCGAAGGACAAGGCTTAGATTCTAATCCATGCGAAACAAATGATTTAGCTTCAACTCAATGCGAAATAGAAGGCATAGCTTCAAATCCATGCGAAACAAATGGTTTAGCTACAAATACTTGTGATATACATTATGTAGCTACAACTGCATGCGAAACAAACGAGTTAGCTTCAAATCCATGCGAAACACATGATTTAGCTCCAAATCAATGCGATGTAGAAGGTTTAGCTTCAAATCCATGCGATACACATGATTTAGCTTCAAATAAATTCGAAGGACAAGGCTTAGACTCAAATCCATGCGAAACAAATGGTTTAGCTACAAATACTTGTGATATACATTATTTAGCTACAACTGCATGCGAAACAAACGAGTTAGCTTCAAATCCATGCGAAACACATGATTTAGCTCCAAATCAATGCGATGTAGAAAGTATAGCTTCAAATCCATGCGATACACATGATTTAGCTTCAAATAAATTCGAAGGCCAAGGCTTAGACTCAAATCCATGCGAAACAAATGGTTTAGCTACAAATACTTGTGATATACATTATTTAGCTACAACTGCATGCGAAACAAACGAGTTAGCATCAAATCCATGCGAAACACATGATTTAGCTTCAAATGAATGCGATGTAGAAGGTTTAGCTTACAATCCATGCAAAACACGTGATTTAACTTCCAATTAATGCGAAGTAGAAAGCTTAGCTTCAAATCCATGCGAATCAAATGGTTTAGCTTCAAATACTTGTGATATACGTTATTTACATTGAACTGCATGCGCAACGAACGAGTTAGCTTCAAATCCATGCGACACATATGATTTAGCTTCAAATACTTGCGATATAAGTGATATAGCTTCAAAAGCTGGAGGAACAAGCGATGTAGCTTCAATTCCATGCGAAACAAATGATTTAGCTTCAAATCAATGCGGAGTAGAAGGCTTAGCTTCAAATTCATGGGAAACAATTGGTTTAGCTACAAATACTTGTGATATACATTATTTAGCTACAACTGCATGCGAAACAAACGAGTTAGCATCAAATCCATGCGAAACACATGACTAAGCTTCAAATCAATGCGATGTAGATGGTTTTCTTCAAATCCATGCGATACACAAGATTTAGCTTCAAATCAATGCGATGTAGTAGGTTCAGCTTCAAATCCATGCGATATAAGTGATATAGCTTCAAATGCAGGAGGAACAAACGAGGTAGCTTCAATTCCATGCGAAACAAATGATTTAGCTTCAAATCAATGCGATGTAGAAGGTTTAGCTTCAAATCAATAAGAGGTAGAAGGTTTAGCTTCAAATCCATGCGATACACATGATTTAGCTTCAAATAAATTCGAAGGACAAGGCTTAGACTCAAATCCATGCGAAACAAATGATTTAGCTTCAAATGAATGCGAAGTAAAAGGGGTAGCTTCAAATCCATGCGAAACAAATGATTTAGCTTCAAATGAATGCGAAGTAGAATGCTTAGCTTCAAATCCATGCAAAACAAATGGTTTAGCTACAAATACTTGTGATATACATTATTTAGCTACAACTGCATGCGAAACGAACGAGTTAGCTTCAAATCCATGAGATACACATGATTTAGCTGCAAATCAATGTGATGTAGAAGGTTTAGCTTCAAATCCATGCGATACACATGATTTAGCTTCAAATCAATTCGAAGGACAAGGCTTAGATTCAAATCCATGCGAAACACATGATTTAGCTTCAAATCAATGCGATGAAGAAGGTTTAGCTTCAAATCCATGCAAAACAAATGATATAGCTTCAAACACTTGTGGTGTAAGTGATATAGCTTCAAATGAAGACTAATCAAACGAGTTAGCTTCAAAATCCACGCGATACACATAATTTAGTTTCAAATACTAGCGATATAAGTGATGTAGATTCAACTCCAGGCGAAACGAACGAGTTAGCTTCAAATCCATGCGAAACACATGATTTACCTGCAAATCAATGCGATGTAGAAGCTTTAGCTTCAAATCCATGCGAAACACAAGATTTAGCTTCAAATCAATGCGATGTAGTAGGTTCAGCTTCTAATCCATGCGATATAAGTGATATAGCTTCAAATGCAGGATGAACAAACGAGGTAGCTTCATTCCATGCGAAACAAATGATTTAGCTTCAAATCAATGCGAAGTAGAAGGCGTAGCTTCTAATCCATGCGAAACAAATGGTTTAGTTACAAATACTTGTGATATACATTATTCAGCTACAACTGCATGCGAAACAAACGAGTTGGCTTCAAATCCATGCGAAACACATGATTTAGCTGCAAATCAATACGATGTAGAAGGTTTAGCTTCAAATCCATTCGATGCACAAGATTTAGCTTCAAATCAATGCGATGTAGATAGTTTGCTTCAAATCCATGCGATACACAAGATTTAGCTTCAAATCAATGCGATGTAGTAGATTCAGCTTCAAATCCATGCGATATAAGTGATATAGCTTCAAAAGCAGGAGGAACAAACGAGGTAGCTTCAATTCCATGCGAAACAAATGATTTTGCTTCAAATCAATGCGAAGTTGAAGGCGTAGCTTCAAATCCATGCGAAACAAACGGTTTAGCTACAAATTATTGTGATATACATTATTTAGCTACAACTGCATGCGAAGCGTACGAGTTAGCTTCAAATCCATGCGAAACACATGATTAAGCTTCAAATCAATGCGATGTAGATGGTTTTCTTCAAATCCATGCGATACACAAGATTTAGCTTCAAATCAATGCGATGTAGTAGGTTCAGCTTCAAATCCATGCGATATAAGTGATATAGCTTCAAATGCAGGAGGAACAAACGAGGTAGCTTCAATTCCATGCGAAACAAATGATTTAGCTTCAAATGAATGCGATGTAGAAGGTTTAGCTTACAATCCATGCAAAACACGTGATTTAACTTCCAATTAATGCGAAGTAGAAAGCTTAGCTTCAAATCCATGCGAATCAAATGGTTTAGCTTCAAATACTTGTGATATACGTTATTTAGATTGAACTGCATGCGCAACGAACGAGTTAGCTTCAAATCCATGCGACACATATGATTTAGCTTCAAATACTTGCGATATAAGTGATATAGCTTCAAAAGCTGGAGGAACAAGCGATGTAGCTTCAATTCCATGCGAATCAAATGGTTTAGCTTCAAATCAATGCGGAGTAGAAGGCTTAGCTTCAAATTCATGGGAAACAATTGGTTTAGCTACAAATACTTGTGATATACATTATTTAGCTACAACTGCATGCGAAACAAACGAGTTAGCATCAAATCCATGCGAAACACATGATTAAGCTTCAAATCAATGCGATGTAGATGGTTTTCTTCAAATCCATGCGATACACAAGATTTAGCTTCAAATCAATGCGATGTAGTAGGTTCAGCTTCAAATCCATGCGATATAAGTGATATAGCTTCAAATGCAGGAGGAACAAACGAGGTAGCTTCAATTCCATGCGAAACAAATGATTTAGCTTCAAATCAATGCGATGTAGAAGGTTTAGCTTCAAATCAATAAGAGGTAGAAGGTTTAGCTTCAAATCAATAGAATGTAGAAGGTTTAGCTTCAAATAAATTCGAAGGACAAGGCTTAGACTCAAATCCATGCGAAACAAATGATTTAGCTTCAAATGAATGCGAAGTAAAAGGGGTTGCTTCAAATCCATGCGAAACAAATGATTTAGCTTCAACTCAATGCGAAATAGAAGGCATAGCTTCAAATCCATGCGAAACAAATGGTTTAGCTACAAATACTTGTGATATACATTATGTAGCTACAACTGCATGCGAAACAAACGAGTTAGCTTCAAATGCATGCGAAACACATGATTTAGCTCCAAATCAATGCGATGTAGAAGGTTTAGCTTCAAATCCATGCGATACACATGATTTAGCTTCAAATAAATTCGAAGGACAAGGCTTAGACTCAAATCCATGCGAAACAAATGGTTTAGCTACAAATACTTGTGATATACATTATTTAGCTACAACTGCATGCGAAACAAACGAGTTAGCATCAAATCCATGCGAAACACATGATTTAGCTTCAAATCAATGCGATGTATAAGGTTTAGCTTACAATCCATGCAAAACACGTGATTTAAATTCCAATTAATGCGAAGTAGAAAGCTTAGCTTCAAATCCATGCGAATCAAATGGTTTAGCTTCAAATACTTGTCATATACGTTATTTAGCTACAACTGCATGCGAAACAAACGAGTTAGCATCAAATCCATGCGAAATACATGATTAAGCTTCAAATCAATGCGATGTAGATGGTTTTCTTCAAATCCATGCGATACACAAGATTTAGTTTCAAATCAATGCGATGTAGTAGGTTCAGCTTCAAATCCATGCGATATAAGTGATATAGCTTCAAATGCAGGAGGAACAAACGAGGTAGCTTCAATTCCATGCGAAACAAATGATTTAGCTTCAAATCAATGCGATGTAGAAGGTTTAGCTTCAAATCAATAAGAGGTAGAAGGTTTAGCTTCAAATCAATAGAATGTAGAAGGTTTGGCTACAAATCAATGCGATGTAGAAGGTTTAGCTTCAAATCCATACGAAACACATGAGTTAGCTTCAAATCAATTCGAAGGACAAGGCTTAGATTCAAATCCATGCGAAACAAATGATTTAGCTTCAAATCAATGCGAAGTAGAAGGCATATCTTCAAATCCATGCGAAACAAATGGTTTAGCTACAAATACTTGTGATATACATTATGTAGCTACAACTGCATGCGAAACAAACGAGTTAGCTTCAAATCCATGCGAAACACATGTTTTAGCTTCAAATCAATGCGATGTAGAAGGTTTAGCTTCAAATCCATGCGATACACATGATTTAGCTTCAAATAAATTCGAAGGACAAGGCTTAGACTCAAATCCATGCGAAACAAATGATTTAGCTTCAAATGAATGCGAAGTAGAAGGGGTAGCTTCAAATCCATGCGAAACAAATGATTTAGCTTCAAATGAATGCGAAGTAGAATGCTTAGCTTCAAATCCATGCAAAACAAATGGTTTAGCTACAAATACTTGTGATATACATTATTTAGCTACAACTGCATGCGAAACGAACGAGTTAGCTTCAAATCCATGAGATACACATGATTTAGCTGCAAATCAATGTGATGTAGAAGGTTTAGCTTCAAATCCATGCGATACACATGATTAAGCTTCAAATCAATGCGATGTAGAAGCTTTAGCTTCAAATCCATGCGAAACACATGATTAAGCTTCAAATCAATGCGATGTAGATGGTTTTCTTCAAATCCATGCGATACACAAGATTTAGCTTCAAATCAATGCGATGTAGTAGGTTCAGCTTCAAATCCATGCGATATAAGTGATATAGCTTCAAATGCAGGAGGAACAAACGAGGTAGCTTCAATTCCATGCGAAACAAATGATTTAGCTTCAAATCAATGCGATGTAGAAGGTTTAGCTTCAAATCAATAAGAGGTAGAAGGTTTAGCTTCAAATCAATAGAATGTAGAAGGTTTAGCTTCAAATAAATTCGAAGGACAAGGCTTAGACTCAAATCCATGCGAAACAAATGATTTAGCTTCAAATGAATGCGAAGTAAAAGGGGTTGCTTCAAATCCATGCGAAACAAATGATTTAGCTTCAACTCAATGCGAAATAGAAGGCATAGCTTCAAATCCATGCGAAACAAATGGTTTAGCTACAAATACTTGTGATATACATTATGTAGCTACAACTGCATGCGAAACAAACGAGTTAGCTTCAAATGCATGCGAAACACATGATTTAGCTCCAAATCAATGCGATGTAGAAGGTTTAGCTTCAAATCCATGCGATACACATGATTTAGCTTCAAATAAATTCGAAGGACAAGGCTTAGACTCAAATCCATGCGAAACAAATGGTTTAGCTACAAATACTTGTGATATACATTATTTAGCTACAACTGCATGCGAAACAAACGAGTTAGCATCAAATCCATGCGAAACACATGATTTAGCTTCAAATCAATGCGATGTATAAGGTTTAGCTTACAATCCATGCAAAACACGTGATTTAAATTCCAATTAATGCGAAGTAGAAAGCTTAGCTTCAAATCCATGCGAATCAAATGGTTTAGCTTCAAATACTTGTCATATACGTTATTTAGCTACAACTGCATGCGAAACAAACGAGTTAGCATCAAATCCATGCGAAATACATGATTAAGCTTCAAATCAATGCGATGTAGATGGTTTTCTTCAAATCCATGCGATACACAAGATTTAGTTTCAAATCAATGCGATGTAGTAGGTTCAGCTTCAAATCCATGCGATATAAGTGATATAGCTTCAAATGCAGGAGGAACAAACGAGGTAGCTTCAATTCCATGCGAAACAAATGATTTAGCTTCAAATCAATGCGATGTAGAAGGTTTAGCTTCAAATCAATAAGAGGTAGAAGGTTTAGCTTCAAATCAATAGAATGTAGAAGGTTTGGCTACAAATCAATGCGATGTAGAAGGTTTAGCTTCAAATCCATACGAAACACATGAGTTAGCTTCAAATCAATTCGAAGGACAAGGCTTAGATTCAAATCCATGCGAAACAAATGATTTAGCTTCAAATCAATGCGAAGTAGAAGGCATATCTTCAAATCCATGCGAAACAAATGGTTTAGCTACAAATACTTGTGATATACATTATGTAGCTACAACTGCATGCGAAACAAACGAGTTAGCTTCAAATCCATGCGAAACACATGTTTTAGCTTCAAATCAATGCGATGTAGAAGGTTTAGCTTCAAATCCATGCGATACACATGATTTAGCTTCAAATAAATTCGAAGGACAAGGCTTAGACTCAAATCCATGCGAAACAAATGATTTAGCTTCAAATGAATGCGAAGTAGAAGGGGTAGCTTCAAATCCATGCGAAACAAATGATTTAGCTTCAAATGAATGCGAAGTAGAATGCTTAGCTTCAAATCCATGCAAAACAAATGGTTTAGCTACAAATACTTGTGATATACATTATTTAGCTACAACTGCATGCGAAACGAACGAGTTAGCTTCAAATCCATGAGATACACATGATTTAGCTGCAAATCAATGTGATGTAGAAGGTTTAGCTTCAAATCCATGCGATACACATGATTAAGCTTCAAATCAATGCGATGTAGAAGCTTTAGCTTCAAATCCATGCGAAACACATGATTCAGCTGCAAATCAATGCGATGTAGAAGGTTCAGATTCAAATCCATGCGATACACATGATTAAGCTTCAAATCAATGCGATGAAGTAGGTTCAGCTTCAAATCCATGCAAAACAAATGATATAGCTTCAAACAATTGTGGTGTAAGTGATATAGCTTCAAATGAAGACTAATCAAACGAGTTAGCTTAAAAATCCACGCGATACACTTGATTTACATTCAAATACTAGCGATATAAGTGATGTAAATTCAACTGCAGGCGAAACGAACGAGTTAGCTTCAAATCCATGCGAAACACATGATTTACCTGAAAATCAATGCGATGTAGAAGCTTTAGCTTCAAATCCATGCGAAACACAAGATTTAGCTTCAAATCAATGCGATGTAGTAGGCACAGCTTCTAATCCATGCGATATAAGTGATATAGCTTCAAATGCAGGATGAACAAACGAGGTAGCTTCATTCCATGCGAAACAAATGATTTAGCTTCAAATCAATGCGAAGTAGAAGGCGTAGCTTCTAATCCATGCGAAACAAATGGTTTAGTTACAAATACTTGTGATATACATTATTCAGCTACAACTGCATGCGAAACTAACGAGTTAGCATCAAATCCATGCGAAACACATGATTAAGCTTCAAATCAATGCGATGAAAGAAGGTTTAGCTTCAAATCAATAGAATGTAGAAGGTTTAGCTTCAAATCAATGCGATGTAGTAGGTTCAGCTTCAAATCCATGCGGCACATATGATTTAGCTTCAAATACTTGCGATATAAGTGATATAGTTTCAAATGGAGGCGAAACGAACGAGTTAGCTTCAAATCCATGCGAAACACATGATTTAGCTTCAAATCAATGCGATGTAGAAGGTTTAGCTTCAAATCCATTCGAAACACATGATTTAGCTTCAAATCAATTCGAAGGACAAGGCTTAGATTCAAATCCATGCGAAACAAATGATTTAGCTTCAAATCAATGCGAAGTAGAAGGCATAGCTTCAAATCCATGCGAAACAAATAGTTTAGCTACAAATACTTGTGATATACATTATGTAGCTACAACTGCATGCGAAACAAACGAGTTAGCTTCAAATCCATGCGAAAAACATGATTTAGCTTCAAATCAATGCGATGTAGAAGGTTTAGCTTCAAATCCATGCGATACACATGATTTAGCTTCAAATAAATTCGAAGGACAAGGCTTAGACTCAAATCCATGCGAAACAAATGGTTTAGCTACAAATACTTGTGATATACATTATTTAGCTACAACTGCATGCGAAACGAACGAGTTAGCATCAAATCCATGCGAAACACATGATTTAGCTTCAAATCAATGCGATGTAGAAGGTTTAGCTTACAATCCATGCAAAACACGTGATTTAACTTCCAATTAATGCGAAGTAGAAAGCTTAGCTTCAAATAAATGCGAATCAAATGGTTTAGCTTCAAATACTTGTGATACACGTTATTTAGATTGAACTGCATGCGCAACGAACGAGTTAGCTTCAAATCCATGAGATACACATGATTTAGCTTCAAATCAATGCGATGTAGAAGGTTTAGCTTACAATCCATGCAAAACACGTGATTTAAGTTCCAATTAATGCGAAGTAGAAAGCTTAGCTTCAAATCCATGCGAATCAGATGGTTTAGCTTCAAATACTTGTGATATACGTTATTTAGATTGAACTGCATGCGCAACGAACGAGTTAGCTTCAAATCCATGAGATACACATGATTTAGCTTCAAACCAATGCGATGTAGAAGGTTTAGCTTCAAATCCATGCGATACACTAGATTTAGCTTCAAATCAATGCGATGTAGAAGGTTCTGCTTCAAATCCATACGACACATATAATTTAGCTTCAAATACTTGCGATATAAGTGATATAGCTTCAAAAGCTGGCGGAACAAGCGAGGTAGCTTCAATTCCATGCGAAACAAATGATTTAGCTTCAAATCAATGCGGAGTAGAAGGCTTAGCTTCAAATTCATGGGAAACAATTGGTTTAGCTACAAATACTTGTGATATACATTATTTAGCTACAACTGCATGCGAAACAACCGAGTTAGCATCAAATCCATGCGAAACACATGATTAAGCTTCAAATCAATGCGATGTAGATGGTTTTCTTCAAATCCATGCGATACACAAGATTTAGCTTCAAATCAATGCGATGTAGTAGGTTCAGCTTCAAATCCATGCGATATAAGTGATACAGCTTCAAATGCAGGAGGAACAAACGAGGTAGCTTCAATTCCATGCGAAACAAATGATTTAGCTTCATATCAATGCGATGTAGAAGGTTTAGCTTCAAATCAATAAGAGGTAGAAGGTTTAGCTTCAAATCAATAGAATGTAGAAGGTTTAGCTACAAATCAATGCGATGTAGAAGGTTTAGCTTCAAATCCATACGAAATACATGATTTAGCTTCAAATCAATTCGTACGACAAGGCTTAGATTCAAATCCATGCGAAACAAATGATTTAGCTTCAAATCAATGCGAAGTAGAAGGCGTAGCTTCAAATCCATGGGAAACAAATGGTTTAGCTACAAATACTTGTGATATACATTATGTAGCTACAACTGCATGCGAAACAAACGAGTTAGCTTCAAATCCATGCGAAACACATGATTTAGCTTCAAATCAATGCGCTGTAGAAGGTTTAGCTTCAAATCCATGCGATACACATGACTTAGCTTCAAATAAATTGGAAGAACAAGGCTTAGACTCAAATCCATGCGAAACAAATGATTTAGCTTCAAATGAATGCGAAGTAGAAGGCTTAGCTTCAAATCTATGCGAAACACATGATTAAGCTTCAAATCAATGCGATGTAGATGGTTTTCTTCAAATCCATGCGATACACAAGATTTAGCTTCAAATCAATGCGGTGTAGTAGGTTCAGCTTCAAATCCATGCGATATAAGTGATATAGCTTCAAATACTTGCGGTATAAGTGATATAGCTTCAAAAGCTGGAGGAACAAGCGATGTAGCTTCAATTCCATGCGAAACAAATGATTTAGCTTCAAATCAATACGGCGTAGAAGGCTTAGCTTCAAATTAATGGGAAACAATTGGTTTAGCTACAAATACTTGTGATATACATTATTTAGCTACAACTGCATGCGAAACAAACGAGTTAGCATCAAATCCATGCGAAACACATGATTAAGCTTCAAATCAATGCGATGTAGATGGTTTTCTTCAAATCCATGCGATACACAAGATTTAGCTTCAAATCAATGCGATGTAGTAGGTTCAGCTTCAAATCCATGCGATATAAGTGATATAGCTTCAAATGCAGGAGGAACAAACGAGGTAGCATCAATTCCGTGCGAAACAAATGATTTAGCTTCAAATCAATGCGATGTAGAAGGTTTAGCTTCAAATCAATAAGAGGTAGAAGGTTTAGCTTCAAATCAATAGAATGTAGAAGGTTTAGCTACAAATCAATGCGATGTAGAAGGTTTAGCTTCAAATCCATACGAAACACATGATTTAGCTTCAAATCAATTCGAAGAACAAGGCTTAGACTCAAATCCATGCGAAACAAATGATTTATCTTCAAATGAATGCGAAGTAGAAGGCTTAGCTTCAAATCTATGCGAAACACATGATTAAGCTTCAAAGCAATGCGATGTAGATGGTTTTCTTCAAATCCATGCGATACACAAGATTTAGCTTCAAATCAATGCGATGTAGTAGGTTCAGCTTCAAATCCATACGATATAAGTGATATAGCTTCAAATGCAGGAGGAACAAACGAGGTAGCTTCAATTCCATGCGAAACAAATGATTTAGCTTCAAATCAATGCGATATGAACAATTTAGCATCAGATTTGTGCAAAATACACGAATTAGCTTCAAATTCACACGAAACAAACGATTTAATTTCAATCTCATGCGAAACACACGATTTCGCTTCAAATTCGTGTGAAATAGCGATTTTAAACAAACGATTTAGCTTCAAATTCATGCGATATGAACAATTTAACTTCAGATTCATATGAAATACACGAATTAGCTGCAAATTCAGACGAAACAAACGATTTTACTTCAATATCATGCGATATTCACGATCTCGATTCAAATTCGTGCGAAATGGCGATTTTAAACAAACGATTTAGCTTCAAATTCATGCGAAAAGTACAATTTAGTTTCGGATTCATGCGAAATACACGAATAAGCTGCAAATTTACACGAAACAAACGTTTTAACTTCAATATCATGCGATATACACGATTTCGCTTCAAATTCGTGCGAAATAACGATTTTAAACAAACGATTTAGCTTCAAATTCTTGCCAAATGAACAGTTTAGCTTCAAATTAATTCGAATTACACGATCGCGCTTTAAATCCAAGCGAAACAAACGATTTAGCTTCAAATTCATGCGATATGAACAATTTAACTTCAGATTCATGCGAAATACACGAATTAGCTGCAAATTCAGACGAAACAAACGATTTTACTTCAATATCATGCGATATACACGATCTCGATTCAAATTCGTGCGAAATAGCGATTTTAATCATACGATTTAGCTTCAAATTCATGCGATATGAACAATTTAGCATCAGATTTGTGCAAAATACACGAATTAGCTTCAAATTCACACGAAACAAACGATTTAATTTCAATCTCATGCGAAACACACGATTTCGCTTCAAATTCGTGTGAAATAGCGATTTTAAACAAACGATTTAGCTTCAAATTCATGCGATATGAACAATTTAACTTCAGATTCATATGAAATACACGAATTAGCTGCAAATTCAGACGAAACAAACGATTTTACTTCAATATCATGCGATATTCACGATCTCGATTCAAATTCGTGCGAAATGGCGATTTTAAACAAACGATTTAGCTTCAAATTCATGCGAAAAGTACAATTTAGTTTCGGATTCATGCGAAATACACGAATAAGCTGCAAATTTACACGAAACAAACGTTTTAACTTCAATATCATGCGATATACACGATTTCGCTTCAAATTCGTGCGAAATAACGATTTTAAACAAACGATTTAGCTTCAAATTCTTGCCAAATGAACAGTTTAGCTTCAAATTAATTCGAATTACACGATCGCGCTTTAAATCCAAGCGAAACAAACGATTTAGCTTCAAATTCATGCGATATGAACAATTTAACTTCAGATTCATGTGAAATACACGAATTAGCTGCAAATTCAGACGAAACAAAGGATTTAACTTCAATATCATGCGATAAACACGATTTCGTTTTAAATTCTTGCGAAATAGCGATTTTAAACAAACGATTTAGCTTCAAATTCATGCGAAATGAACAATTAAGCTTCAGATTTGTGCGAAATACACGAATTAGCTTCAAATTCACATGAAACAAACGATTTAATTTCAATATCATGCGAAACACACGATTTAGCTTCAAATACGTGCGAAATAGAGATTTTAAACAAACTATTTAGCTTCAAATTCATGCGAAATGAACAATTTAGCTTCAGATTCATGCGAAATACACGATTTAGCTTTAAATCAACGCCAAACATACGATTTAGCTTCAATATCATGCGAAACACACGATTTCGCTTCAAATTCGTGTGAAATAGGGATTTTAAACAAACTATTTAGCTTCAAATTCATGCGAAATGAACAATTTAGCTCGAGATTCGTGCGAAATACACGAATCAGCTTCAAATTCACGCGAAACATACGATTTAGCTTCAATATCATGCGAAACACACGATTTCGATTGAAATTCGTGCGAACTAGCGATATTAAACAAACGATTTAACTTCAAATTTATGCGAAATGAACAATTTAGCTTCAGATTCATGCGAAATACACGAATTAGCTATAATCAACGCGAAACATACGATTTAGCTTCAATATCATGCGAAACACACGATTTCTATTGAAATTCGTGCGAAATAGCGATTTTGAACAAACGATTTAGCTTCAAATTCATGCGAAATGAACAGTTTAGCTTCATATTCATGCGAAATACACGAATCAGCTTCAAATTCACGAGAAACAAACGATTTAACTTCAATATCATGCGATATACACGATCTCGATTCAAATTCGTGCGAAATAGCGATTTTAATCAAACGGTTTAGCTTCAAATTAATTCGAATTACACGATCTAGATTTAAATCCACGCGAACCAAATGATTTAGCTTCAAATTCATGCGATATGAACAATTTAACTTCAGATTCATGTGAAATACACGAATTAGCTGCAAATTCACACGAAACAAACGATTTAACTTCAATATCATGCGATATACATGATTTCATTTTAAATTCTTGCGAAATAGCGATTTTAAACAAAGGATTTAGCTTCAAATCCATGCGAAATGAACAGTTTAGCTTCATATTCATGCGAAATACACGAATCAGCTTCAAATTCACACGAAACAAACGATTTAACTTCAATATCATGCGATATGAACAATTTAACTTCAGATTCAAGTGAAATACACAAATTAGCTGCAAATTCAGACGAAACAAACGATTTTACCTGAATATCATGCGAAACACACGATTTCGCTGCAAATTCGTGCGAAATAGCGATTTTAAACAAACGATTTAGCTTCAAATTCATGCGAAAAGTACAATTTAGTTTCGGATTCATGCGAAATACACGAATTAGCTTCAAATTCACACGAAACAAACGTTTTAACTTCAATATCATGCGATATACACGATTTCGTTTCAAATTCGTGCGAAATAACGATTTTAAACAAACGATTTAGCTTCAACTTCATGCCATATGAACAGTTTAGCTTCAAATTAATTCGAATTACACGGTGGAGCTTTAAATCCACGCGAAACAAACGATTTAGCTTCAAATTCATGCGATCTGAACAATTTAACTTCAGATTCATGTGAAATACACGAATTAGCTGCAAATTCAGACGAAACAAACGATTTAACTTCAATATCATGCGATAAACACGATTTCGTTTTAAATTCTTGCGAAATAGCGATTTTAAACAAACGATTTAGCTTCAAATTCATTCGAAATGAACAATTTAGCTTCAGATTCATGCGAAATACACGAATTAGCTTCAAATTCACGGGGAACATACGATTTAGCCCCAATATCATGCGAAACACACGATGTCGCTTCAAATTCGTGCGAAATAGCGATTTTAATCATACGATTTAGCTTCAAATTCATACGATATGAACAATTTAGCTTCAGATTTGTGCGAAATACACGAATTAGCTTCAAATTCACACGAAACAAACGATTTAATTTCAATATCATGCGAAACACACGATTTCTATTGAAATTCGTGGAAAATATCGATTTTAAACAAACGATTTAGCTTCAAAATCGTGCCAAATGAACAGTTTAGCTTCAAATTAATTCGAATTACACGATCTAGATTTAAATCCACGCGAAACAAACGATTTAGCTTCAAATTCATGCGATATGAACAATTTAACTTCAGATTCGTATGAAATACACGAATTAGCTGCAAATTCAGACGAAACAAACGATTTTACCTCAATATCATGCGATATACACGATCTCGATTCAAAGTGGTGCGAAATAGCGATTTTAAACAAACGATTTAGCTTCAAATTCATGCGAAAAGTACAATTTAGTTTCGAATTCATGCGAAATACACGAATTAGCTTCAAATTGACACGAAACAAACGTTTTAACTTCAATTTCATGCGATATACACGATTTCGCTTCAAATTCGTGCGAAATAACGATTTTACACAAACGATTTAGCTTCAACTTCATGCCAAATGAACAGTTTAGCTTCAAATTAATTCGAATTACACGATCGAGCTTTAAATCCACGCGAAACAAACGATTTAGCTTCAAATTCATGCGATATGAACAATTTAACTTCAGATTCATGTGAAATACACGAATTAGCTGCAAATTCAGACGAAACAAAGGATTTAACTTCAATATCATGCGATAAACACGATTTCGTTTTAAATTCTTGCGAAATAGCGATTTTAAACAAACGATTTAGCTTCAAATTCATGCGAAATGAACAATTTAGCTTCAGATTCATGCGAAATACACGAATTAGCTATAAATCAACGCGAAACATACGATTTAGCCCCAATATCATGCGAAACACACGATGTCGCTTCAAATTCGTGCGAAATAGCGATTTTAATCATACGATTTAGCTTCAAATCATGCGATTTGAACAATTAAGCTTCAGATTTGTGCGAAATACTCGAATTAGCTTCAAATTCACACGAAACAAACGATTTAACTTCAATATCATGCGATAAGCACGATTTCGTTTTAAATTCTTGCGAAATAGCGATTTTAAACAAACGATTTAGTTTCAAATTTATGCGAAATGAACATTTTAGCTTCAGATTCATGCGAAATACACGAATTAGCTTTAAATCAACGCGAAGCATACGATTTAGCCCCAATATCATGCGAAACACACGATGTCGCTTCAAATTCGTGCGAAATAGCGATTTTAATCTTACGATTTAGCTTCAAATTCATGCGATATGAACAATTTAGCTTCAGATTTGTGCGAAATACACGAATTAGCTTCAAATGCACACGAAACAAACGTTTTAACTTCAATATCATGCGATATACACGATTTCGCTTCAAATTCGTGCGAAATAACGATTTTAAACAAACGATTTAGCTTCAACTTCATGCCAAATGAACAGTTTAGCTTCAAATTAATTCGAATTACACGATCGAGCTTTAAATCCACGCGAAACAAACGATTTAGCTTCAAATTCATGCGATATGAACAATTTATCTTCAGATTCATGTGAAATACACAAATTAGCTGCAAATTCAGACGAAACAAACGATTTTACCTGAATATCATGCGATATACACGATCTCGATTCAAATTGGTGCGAAATAGCGATTTTAAACAAACGATTTAGCTTCAAATTCATGCGAAAAGTACAATTTAGTTCGGATTCATGCGAAATACACGAATTAGCTTCAAATTCACACGAAACAAACGTTTTAACTTCAATATCATGCGAAACACACGATTTCGCTTCAAATTCGTGCGAAATAACGATTTTAAATAATCGATTTTGCTTCAAATTTATGCGAAATGAACAATTTAGCTTCAGATTCATGCGAAATAAACGAATTAGCTTTAAATCAACGCGAAACATACGATTTAGCCCCAATATCATGCGAAAAACACGATGTCGCTTCAAATTCGTGCGAAATAGCGATATTAAACAAACGATTTAACTTCAAATTTATGCGAAATGAACAATTTAGCTTCAGATTCATGCGAAATACACGAATTAGCTATAAATCAACGCGAAACATACGATTTAGCTTCAATATCATGCGAAACACACGATTTCTATTGAAATTCGTGCGAAATAGCGATTTTGAACAAACGATTTAGCTTCAAATTCATGCGAAATGAACAGTTTAGCTTCATATTCATGCGAAATACACGAATCAGCTTCAAATTCACGAGAAACAAACGATTTAACTTCAATATCATGCGATATACACGATCTCGATTCAAATTCGTGCGAAATAGCGATTTTAATCAAACGGTTTAGCTTCAAATTAATTCGAATTACACGATCTAGATTTAAATCCACGCGAACCAAATGATTTAGCTTCAAATTCATGCGATATGAACAATTTAACTTCAGATTCATGTGAAATACACGAATTAGCTGCAAATTCACACGAAACAAACGATTTAACTTCAATATCATGCGATATACATGATTTCATTTTAAATTCTTGCGAAATAGCGATTTTAAACAAAGGATTTAGCTTCAAATCCATGCGAAATGAACAGTTTAGCTTCATATTCATGCGAAATACACGAATCAGCTTCAAATTCACACGAAACAAACGATTTAACTTCAATATCATGCGATATGAACAATTTAACTTCAGATTCAAGTGAAATACACAAATTAGCTGCAAATTCAGACGAAACAAACGATTTTACCTGAATATCATGCGAAACACACGATTTCGCTGCAAATTCGTGCGAAATAGCGATTTTAAACAAACGATTTAGCTTCAAATTCATGCGAAAAGTACAATTTAGTTTCGGATTCATGCGAAATACACGAATTAGCTTCAAATTCACACGAAACAAACGTTTTAACTTCAATATCATGCGATATACACGATTTCGTTTCAAATTCGTGCGAAATAACGATTTTAAACAAACGATTTAGCTTCAACTTCATGCCATATGAACAGTTTAGCTTCAAATTAATTCGAATTACACGGTGGAGCTTTAAATCCACGCGAAACAAACGATTTAGCTTCAAATTCATGCGATCTGAACAATTTAACTTCAGATTCATGTGAAATACACGAATTAGCTGCAAATTCAGACGAAACAAACGATTTAACTTCAATATCATGCGATAAACACGATTTCGTTTTAAATTCTTGCGAAATAGCGATTTTAAACAAACGATTTAGCTTCAAATTCATTCGAAATGAACAATTTAGCTTCAGATTCATGCGAAATACACGAACTAGCTTCAAATTCACGGGGAACATACGATTTAGCCCCAATATCATGCGAAACACACGATGTCGCTTCAAATTCGTGCGAAATAGCGATTTTAATCATACGATTTAGCTTCAAATTCATGCGATATGAACAATTAGCTTCAGATTTGTGCGAAATACACGAATTAGCTTCAAATTCACACGAAACAAACGATTTAATTTCAATATCATGCGAAACACACGATTTCTATTGAAATTCGTGGAAAATATCGATTTTAAACAAACGATTTAGCTTCAAAATCATGCCAAATGAACAGTTTAGCTTCAAATTAATTCGAATTACACGATCTAGATTTAAATCCACGCGAAACAAACGATTTAGCTTCAAATTCATGCGATATGAACAATTTAACTTCAGATTCGTATGAAATACACGAATTAGCTGCAAATTCAGACGAAACAAACGATTTTACCTCAATATCATGCGATATACACGATCTCGATTCAAAGTGGTGCGAAATAGCGATTTTAAACAAACGATTTAGCTTCAAATTCATGCGAAAAGTACAATTTAGTTTCGAATTCATGCGAAATACACGAATTAGCTTCAAATTGACACGAAACAAACGTTTTAACTTCAATATCATGCGATATACACGATTTCGCTTCAAATTCGTGCGAAATAACGATTTTACACAAACGATTTAGCTTCAACTTCATACCAAATGAACAGTTTAGCTTCAAATTAATTCGAATTACACGATCGAGCTTTAAATCCACGCGAAACAAACGATTTAGCTTCAAATTCATGCGATATGAACAATTTAACTTCAGATTCATGTGAAATACACGAATTAGCTGCAAATTCAGACGAAACAAAGGATTTAACTTCAATATCATGCGATAAACACGATTTCGTTTTAAATTCTTGCGAAATAGCGATTTTAAACAAACGATTTAGCTTCAAATTCATGCGAAATGAACAATTTAGCTTCAGATTCATGCGAAATACACGAATTAGCTATAAATCAACGCGAAACATACGATTTAGCCCCAATATCATGCGAAACACACGATGTCGCTTCAAATTCGTGCGAAATAGCGATTTTAATCATACGATTTAGCTTCAAATTCATGCGATATGAACAATTTAGCTTCAGATTTGTGCGAAATACACGAATTAGCTTCAAATGCACACGAAACAAACGTTTTAACTTCAATATCATGCGATATACACGATTTCGCTTCAAATTCGTGCGAAATAACGATTTTAAACAAACGATTTAGCTTCAACTTCATGCCAAATGAACAGTTTAGCTTCAATTAATTCGAATTACACGATCGAGCTTTAAATCCACGCGAAACAAACGATTTAGCTTCAAATTCATGCGATATGAACAATTTATCTTCAGATTCATGTGAAATACACAAATTAGCTGCAAATTCAGACGAAACAAACGATTTTACCTGAATATCATGCGATATACACGATCTCGATTCAAATTGGTGCGAAATAGCGATTTTAAACAAACGATTTAGCTTCAAATTCATGCGAAAAGTACAATTTAGTTTCGGATTCATGCGAAATACACGAATTAGCTTCAAATTCACACGAAACAAACGTTTTAACTTCAATATCATGCGAAACACACGATTTCGCTTCAAATTCGTGCGAAATAACGATTTTAAATAATCGATTTTGCTTCAAATTTATGCGAAATGAACAATTTAGCTTCAGATTCATGCGAAATAAACGAATTAGCTTTAAATCAACGCGAAACATACGATTTAGCCCCAATATCATGCGAAAAACACGATGTCGCTTCAAATTCGTGCGAAATAGCGATTTTAATCACACGATTTAGCTTCAAATTCATGCGATATGAACAATTTAGCTTCAGATTTGTGCGAAATACACGAATTAGCTTCAAATTCACACGAAACAAACGATTAAATTTCAATATCATCCGAAACACACGATTTCGCTTCAAATTCGTGCGAAATAGCGATTTTAAACAAACTATTTAGCTTCAATTTCATGCGAAATGAACAATTTAGCTTCAGATTCATGCGAAATACACGAATTAGCTTTAAATCAACCCGAAACATACGAATTAGCTTCAATATCATGCGAAACACACGATTTCGATTGAAATTCGTGCAAAATATCGATTTTAAACAAACGATTTAGCTTCAAATTCATGCCAAATGAACAGTTTAGCTTCAAATTAATTCGAATTACACGATCGAGCTTTAAATCCACGCGAAACAAACGCTTTAGCTTCAAATTCATGCGATATGAACAATTTAACTTCAAATTCATGCGAAATACACGAATTAGCTTCAAATTCACGCGAAACATACGATTTAGCCCCAGTATCATGCGAAACACACGATGTCGCTTCAAATTCGTGCGAAATAGCGATTTTAATCATACGATTTAGCTTCAAATTCATGCGATATGAACAATTTAGCATCAGATTTCTGCAAAATACACGAATTAGCTTCAAATTCACACGAAACAAACGATTTAATTTCAATCTCATGCGAAACACACGATTTCGCTTCAAATTCGTGTGAAATAGCGATTTTAAAGAAACTATATAGCTTCAAATTCATGCGAAATGAACAATTTAGCTTCAGATTCATGCGAAATACACGAATTAGCTTTAAATCAACGCGAAACATACGATTTAGCTTCAATATCATGCGAAACACACGATTTCTATTGAAATTCGTGGAAAATATCGATTTTAAACAAACGATTTAGCTTCAAATTCATGCCAAATGAACAGTTTAGCTTCAAATTAATTCGAATTACACGATCTAGATTTAAATCCACGCGAAGCAAACGATTTAGCTTCAAATTCATGTGATATGAACAATTTAACTTCAGATTCATATGAAATACACGAATTAGCTGCAAATTCAGACGAAACAAACGATTTTACTTCAATATCATGCGATATACACGATCTCGATTCAAATTCGTGCGAAATGGCGATTTTAAACAAACGATTTAGCTTCAAATTCATGCGAAAAGTACAATTTAGTTTCGGATTCATGCGAAATACACGAATAAGCTGCAAATTCACACGAAACAAACGTTTTAACTTCAATATCATGCGATATACACGATTTCGCTTCAAATTCGTGCGAAATAACGATTTTAAACAAACGATTTAGCTTCAAATTCTTTCCAAATGAACAGTTTAGCTTCAAATTAATTCGAATTACACGATCGCGCTTTAAATCCAAGCGAAACAAACGATTTAGCTTCAAATTCATGCGATATGAACAATTTAACTTCAGATTCATGTGAAATACACGAATTAGCTGCAAATTCAGACGAAACAAAGGATTTAACTTCAATATCATGCGATAAACACGATTTCGTTTTAAATTCTTGCGAAATAGCGATTTTAAACAAACGATTTAGCTTCAAATTCATGCGAAATGAACAATTTAGCTTCAGATTCATGCGAAATACACGAATTAGCTATAAATCAACGCGAAACATACGATTTAGCCCCAATATCATGCGAAACACACGATGTCGCTTCAAATTCGTGCGAAATAGCGATTTTAATCATACGATTTAGCTTCAAATTCATGCGATATGAACAATTTAGCTTCAGATTTGTGCGAAATACACGAATTAGCTTCAAATGCACACGAAACAAACGTTTTAACTTCAATATCATGCGATATACACGATTTCGCTTCAAATTCGTGCGAAATAACGATTTTAAACAAACGATTTAGCTTCAACTTCATGCCAAATGAACAGTTTAGCTTCAAATTAATTCGAATTACACGATCGAGCTTTAATCCACGCGAAACAAACGATTTAGCTTCAAATTCATGCGATATGAACAATTTATCTTCAGATTCATGTGAAATACACAAATTAGCTGCAAATTCAGACGAAACAAACGATTTTACCTGAATATCATGCGATATACACGATCTCGATTCAAATTGGTGCGAAATAGCGATTTTAAACAAACGATTTAGCTTCAAATTCATGCGAAAAGTACAATTTAGTTTCGGATTCATGCGAAATACACGAATTAGCTTCAAATTCACACGAAACAAACGTTTTAACTTCAATATCATGCGAAACACACGATTTCGCTTCAAATTCGTGCGAAATAACGATTTTAAATAATCGATTTTGCTTCAAATTTATGCGAAATGAACAATTTAGCTTCAGATTCATGCGAAATAAACGAATTAGCTTTAAATCAACGCGAAACATACGATTTAGCCCCAATATCATGCGAAAAACACGATGTCGCTTCAAATTCGTGCGAAATAGCGATTTTAATCACACGATTTAGCTTCAAATTCATGCGATATGAACAATTTAGCTTCAGATTTGTGCGAAATACACGAATTAGCTTCAAATTCACACGAAACAAACGATTAAATTTCAATATCATCCGAAACACACGATTTCGCTTCAAATTCGTGCGAAATAGCGATTTTAAACAAACTATTTAGCTTCAATTTCATGCGAAATGAACAATTTAGCTTCAGATTCATGCGAAATACACGAATTAGCTTTAAATCAACCCGAAACATACGAATTAGCTTCAATATCATGCGAAACACACGATTTCGATTGAAATTCGTGCAAAATATCGATTTTAAACAAACGATTTAGCTTCAAATTCATGCCAAATGAACAGTTTAGCTTCAAATTAATTCGAATTACACGATCGAGCTTTAAATCCACGCGAAACAAACGCTTTAGCTTCAAATTCATGCGATATGAACAATTTAACTTCAAATTCATGCGAAATACACGAATTAGCTTCAAATTCACGCGAAACATACGATTTAGCCCCAGTATCATGCGAAACACACGATGTCGCTTCAAATTCGTGCGAAATAGCGATTTTAATCATACGATTTAGCTTCAAATTCATGCGATATGAACAATTTAGCATCAGATTTCTGCAAAATACACGAATTAGCTTCAAATTCACACGAAACAAACGATTTAATTTCAATCTCATGCGAAACACACGATTTCGCTTCAAATTCGTGTGAAATAGCGATTTTAAAGAAACTATATAGCTTCAAATTCATGCGAAATGAACAATTTAGCTTCAGATTCATGCGAAATACACGAATTAGCTTTAAATCAACGCGAAACATACGATTTAGCTTCAATATCATGCGAAACACACGATTTCTATTGAAATTCGTGGAAAATATCGATTTTAAACAAACGATTTAGCTTCAAATTCATGCCAAATGAACAGTTTAGCTTCAAATTAATTCGAATTACACGATCTAGATTTAAATCCACGCGAAGCAAACGATTTAGCTTCAAATTCATGTGATATGAACAATTTAACTTCAGATTCATATGAAATACACGAATTAGCTGCAAATTCAGACGAAACAAACGATTTTACTTCAATATCATGCGATATACACGATCTCGATTCAAATTCGTGCGAAATGGCGATTTTAAACAAACGATTTAGCTTCAAATTCATGCGAAAAGTACAATTTAGTTTCGGATTCATGCGAAATACACGAATAAGCTGCAAATTCACACGAAACAAACGTTTTAACTTCAATATCATGCGATATACACGATTTCGCTTCAAATTCGTGCGAAATAACGATTTTAAACAAACGATTTAGCTTCAAATTCTTTCCAAATGAACAGTTTAGCTTCAAATTAATTCGAATTACACGATCGCGCTTTAAATCCAAGCGAAACAAACGATTTAGCTTCAAATTCATGCGATATGAACAATTTAACTTCAGATTCATGTGAAATACACGAATTAGCTGCAAATTCAGACGAAACAAAGGATTTAACTTCAATATCATGCGATAAACACGATTTCGTTTTAAATTCTTGCGAAATAGCGATTTTAAACAAACGATTTAGCTTCAAATTCATGCGAAATGAACAATTAAGCTTCAGATTTGTGCGAAATACACGAATTAGCTTCAAATTCACATGAAACAAACGATTTAATTTCAATATCATGCGAAACACACGATTTAGCTTCAAATACGTGCGAAATAGAGATTTTAAACAAACTAGTTAGCTTCAAATTCATGCGAAATGAACAGTTTAGCTTCAGATTCATGCGAAATACACGAATCAGCTTTAAATCAACGCGAAACATACGATTTAGCCTAAATATCATGCGAAACATACGATTTCGATTGAAATTCGTGCGAAATATCGATTTTAAACAAACGATTTAGCTTCAAATTCATGCCAAATGAACAGTTTAGCTTCAAATTAATTCGAATTACACGATCGAGCTTTAAATCCACGCGAAACAAACGCTTTAGCTTCAAATTCATGCGATATGAACAATTTAACTTCAAATTCATGCGAAATACACGAATTAGCTTCAAATTCACGCGAAACATACGATTTAGCCCCAGTATCATGCGAAACACACGATGTCGCTTCAAATTCGTGCGAAATAGCGATTTTAATCATACGATTTAGCTTCAAATTCATGCGATATGAACAATTTAGCATCAGATTTCTGCAAAATACACGAATTAGCTTCAAATTCACACGAAACAAACGATTTAATTTCAATCTCATGCGAAACACACGATTTCGCTTCAAATTCGTGTGAAATAGCGATTTTAAAGAAACTATATAGCTTCAAATTCATGCGAAATGAACAATTTAGCTTCAGATTCATGCGAAATACACGAATTAGCTTTAAATCAACGCGAAACATACGATTTAGCTTCAATATCATGCGAAACACACGATTTCTATTGAAATTCGTGGAAAATATCGATTTTAAACAAACGATTTAGCTTCAAATTCATGCCAAATGAACAGTTTAGCTTCAAATTAATTCGAATTACACGATCTAGATTTAAATCCACGCGAAACAAACGATTTAGCTTCAAATTCATGTGATATGAACAATTTAACTTCAGATTCATATGAAATACACGAATTAGCTGCAAATTCAGACGAAACAAACGATTTTACTTCAATATCATGCGATATACACGATCTCGATTCAAATTCGTGCGAAATGGCGATTTTAAACAAACGATTTAGCTTCAAATTCATGCGAAAAGTACAATTTAGTTTCGGATTCATGCGAAATACACGAATAAGCTGCAAATTCACACGAAACAAACGTTTTAACTTCAATATCATGCGATATACACGATTTCGCTTCAAATTCGTGCGAAATAACGATTTTAAACAAACGATTTAGCTTCAAATTCTTTCCAAATGAACAGTTTAGCTTCAAATTAATTCGAATTACACGATCGCGCTTTAAATCCAAGCGAAACAAACGATTTAGCTTCAAATTCATGCGATATGAACCATTTAACTTCAGATTCATGTGAAATACACGAATTAGCTGCAAATTCAGACGAAACAAAGGATTTAACTTCAATATCATGCGATAAACACGATTTCGTTTTAAATTCTTGCGAAATAGCGATTTTAAACAAACGATTTAGCTTCAAATTCATGCGAAATGAACAATTAAGCTTCTGATTTGTGCGAAATACACGAATTAGCTTCAAATTCACATGAAACAAACGATTTAATTTCAATATCATGCGAAACACACGATTTAGCTTCAAATACGTGCGAAATAGAGATTTTAAACAAACTAGTTAGCTTCAAATTCATGCGAAATGAACAGTTTAGCTTCAGATTCATGCGAAATACACGAATCAGCTTTAAATCAACGCGAAACATACGATTTAGCCTAAATATCATGCGAAACATACGATTTCGATTGAAATTCGTGCGAAATATCGATTTTAAACAAACGATTTAGCTTCAAATTCATGCCAAATGAACAGTTTAGCTTCAAATTAATTCGAATTACACGATCGAGCTTTAAATCCACGCGAAACAAACGCTTTAGCTTCAAATTCATGCGATATGAACAATTTAACTTCAAATTCATGCGAAATACACGAATTAGCTTCAAATTCACGCGAAACATACGATTTAGCCCCAGTATCATGCGAAACACACGATGTCGCTTCAAATTCGTGCGAAATAGCGATTTTAATCATACGATTTAGCTTCAAATTCATGCGATATGAACAATTTAGCATCAGATTTCTGCAAAATACACGAATTAGCTTCAAATTCACACGAAACAAACGATTTAATTTCAATCTCATGCGAAACACACGATTTCGCTTCAAATTCGTGTGAAATAGCGATTTTAAAGAAACTATATAGCTTCAAATTCATGCGAAATGAACAATTTAGCTTCAGATTCATGCGAAATACACGAATTAGCTTTAAATCAACGCGAAACATACGATTTAGCTTCAATATCATGCGAAACACACGATTTCTATTGAAATTCGTGGAAAATATCGATTTTAAACAAACGATTTAGCTTCAAATTCATGCCAAATGAACAGTTTAGCTTCAAATTAATTCGAATTACACGATCTAGATTTAAATCCACGCGAAGCAAACGATTTAGCTTCAAATTCATGTGATATGAACAATTTAACTTCAGATTCATATGAAATACACGAATTAGCTGCAAATTCAGACGAAACAAACGATTTTACTTCAATATCATGCGATATACACGATCTCGATTCAAATTCGTGCGAAATGGCGATTTTAAACAAACGATTTAGCTTCAAATTCATGCGAAAAGTACAATTTAGTTTCGGATTCATGCGAAATACACGAATAAGCTGCAAATTCACACGAAACAAACGTTTTAACTTCAATATCATGCGATATACACGATTTCGCTTCAAATTCGTGCGAAATAACGATTTTAAACAAACGATTTAGCTTCAAATTCTTTCCAAATGAACAGTTTAGCTTCAAATTAATTCGAATTACACGATCGCGCTTTAAATCCAAGCGAAACAAACGATTTAGCTTCAAATTCATGCGATATGAACAATTTAACTTCAGATTCATGTGAAATACACGAATTAGCTGCAAATTCAGACGAAACAAAGGATTTAACTTCAATATCATGCGATAAACACGATTTCGTTTTAAATTCTTGCGAAATAGCGATTTTAAACAAACGATTTAGCTTCAAATTCATGCGAAATGAACAATTAAGCTTCAGATTTGTGCGAAATACACGAATTAGCTTCAAATTCACATGAAACAAACGATTTAATTTCAATATCATGCGAAACACACGATTTAGCTTCAAATACGTGCGAAATAGAGATTTTAAACAAACTAGTTAGCTTCAAATTCATGCGAAATGAACAGTTTAGCTTCAGATTCATGCGAAATACACGAATCAGCTTTAAATCAACGCGAAACATACGATTTAGCCTAAATATCATGCGAAACATACGATTTCGATTGAAATTCGTGCGAAATATCGATTTTAAACAAACGATTTAGCTTCAAATTCATGCCAAATGAACAGTTTAGCTTCAAATTAATTCGAATTACACGATCGAGCTTTAAATCCACGCGAAACAAACGCTTTAGCTTCAAATTCATGCGATATGAACAATTTAACTTCAAATTCATGCGAAATACACGAATTAGCTTCAAATTCACGCGAAACATACGATTTAGCCCCAGTATCATGCGAAACACACGATGTCGCTTCAAATTCGTGCGAAATAGCGATTTTAATCATACGATTTAGCTTCAAATTCATGCGATATGAACAATTTAGCATCAGATTTCTGCAAAATACACGAATTAGCTTCAAATTCACACGAAACAAACGATTTAATTTCAATCTCATGCGAAACACACGATTTCGCTTCAAATTCGTGTGAAATAGCGATTTTAAAGAAACTATATAGCTTCAAATTCATGCGAAATGAACAATTTAGCTTCAGATTCATGCGAAATACACGAATTAGCTTTAAATCAACGCGAAACATACGATTTAGCTTCAATATCATGCGAAACACACGATTTCTATTGAAATTCGTGGAAAATATCGATTTTAAACAAACGATTTAGCTTCAAATTCATGCCAAATGAACAGTTTAGCTTCAAATTAATTCGAATTACACGATCTAGATTTAAATCCACGCGAAACAAACGATTTAGCTTCAAATTCATGTGATATGAACAATTTAACTTCAGATTCATATGAAATACACGAATTAGCTGCAAATTCAGACGAAACAAACGATTTTACTTCAATATCATGCGATATACACGATCTCGATTCAAATTCGTGCGAAATGGCGATTTTAAACAAACGATTTAGCTTCAAATTCATGCGAAAAGTACAATTTAGTTTCGGATTCATGCGAAATACACGAATAAGCTGCAAATTCACACGAAACAAACGTTTTAACTTCAATATCATGCGATATACACGATTTCGCTTCAAATTCGTGCGAAATAACGATTTTAAACAAACGATTTAGCTTCAAATTCTTTCCAAATGAACAGTTTAGCTTCAAATTAATTCGAATTACACGATCGCGCTTTAAATCCAAGCGAAACAAACGATTTAGCTTCAAATTCATGCGATATGAACCATTTAACTTCAGATTCATGTGAAATACACGAATTAGCTGCAAATTCAGACGAAACAAAGGATTTAACTTCAATATCATGCGATAAACACGATTTCGTTTTAAATTCTTGCGAAATAGCGATTTTAAACAAACGATTTAGCTTCAAATTCATGCGAAATGAACAATTAAGCTTCTGATTTGTGCGAAATACACGAATTAGCTTCAAATTCACATGAAACAAACGATTTAATTTCAATATCATGCGAAACACACGATTTAGCTTCAAATACGTGCGAAATAGAGATTTTAAACAAACTAGTTAGCTTCAAATTCATGCGAAATGAACAGTTTAGCTTCAGATTCATGCGAAATACACGAATCAGCTTTAAATCAACGCGAAACATACGATTTAGCCTAAATATCATGCGAAACATACGATTTCGATTGAAATTCGTGCGAAATATCGATTTTAAACAAACGATTTAGCTTCAAATTCATGCCAAATGAACAGTTTAGCTTCAAATTAATTCGAATTACACGATCGAGCTTTAAATCCACGCGAAACAAACGCTTTAGCTTCAAATTCATGCGATATGAACAATTTAACTTCAAATTCATGCGAAATACACGAATTAGCTTCAAATTCACGCGAAACATACGATTTAGCCCCAATATCATGCGAAACACACGATGTCGCTTCAAATTCGTGCGAAATAGCGATTTTAATCATACGATTTAGCTTCAAATTCATGCGATATGAACAATTTAGCATCAGATTTCTGCAAAATACACGAATTAGCTTCAAATTCACACGAAACAAACGATTTAATTTCAATCTCATGCGAAACACACGTTTTCGCTTCAAATTCGTGTGAAATAGCGATTTTAAAGAAACTATATAGCTTCAAATTCATGCGAAATGAACAATTTAGCTTCAGATTCATGCGAAATACACGAATTAGCTTTAAATCAACGCGAAACATACGATTTAGCTTCAATATCATGCGAAACACACGATTTCTATTGAAATTCGTGGAAAATATCGATTTTAAACAAACGATTTAGCTTCAAATTCATGCCAAATGAACAGTTTAGCTTCAAATTAATTCGAATTACACGATCTAGATTTAAATCCACGCGAAACAAACGATTTAGCTTCAAATTCATGTGATATGAACAATTTAACTTCAGATTCATATGAAATACACGAATTAGCTGCAAATTCAGACGAAACAAACGATTTTACTTCAATATCATGCGATATACACGATCTCGATTCAAATTCGTGCGAAATGGCGATTTTAAACAAACGATTTAGCTTCAAATTCATGCGAAAAGTACAATTTAGTTTCGGATTCATGCGAAATACACGAATAAGCTGCAAATTCACACGAACAAACGTTTTAACTTCAATATCATGCGATATACACGATTTCGCTTCAAATTCGTGCGAAATAACGATTTTAAACAAACGATTTAGCTTCAAATTCTTTCCAAATGAACAGTTTAGCTTCAAATTAATTCGAATTACACGATCGCGCTTTAAATCCAAGCGAAACAAACGATTTAGCTTCAAATTCATGCGATATGAACAATTTAACTTCAGATTCATGTGAAATACACGAATTAGCTGCAAATTCAGACGAAACAAAGGATTTAACTTCAATATCATGCGATAAACACGATTTCGTTTTAAATTCTTGCGAAATAGCGATTTTAAACAAACGATTTAGCTTCAAATTCATGCGAAATGAACAATTAAGCTTCAGATTTGTGCGAAATACACGAATTAGCTTCAAATTCACATGAAACAAACGATTTAATTTCAATATCATGCGAAACACACGATTTAGCTTCAAATACGTGCGAAATAGAGATTTTAAACAAACTAGTTAGCTTCAAATTCATGCGAAATGAACAGTTTAGCTTCAGATTCATGCGAAATACACGAATCAGCTTTAAATCAACGCGAAACATACGATTTAGCCTAAATATCATGCGAAACATACGATTTCGATTGAAATTCGTGCGAAATATCGATTTTAAACAAACGATTTAGCTTCAAATTCATGCCAAATGAACAGTTTAGCTTCAAATTAATTCGAATTACACGATCTAGATTTAAATCCACGCGAAACAAACGATTTAGCTTCAAATTCATGCGATATGAACAATTTAACTTCAGATTCGTGTGAAATACACGAATTAGCTGCAAATTCAGACGAAACAAACGATTTTACCTCAATATCATGCGATATACACGATCTCGATTCAAAGTGGTGCGAAATAGCGATTTTAAACAAACGATTTAGCTTCAAATTCATGCGAAAAGTACAATTTAGTTTCGAATTCATGCGAAATACACGAATTAGCTTCAAATTGACACGAAACAAACGTTTTAACTTCAATATCATGCGATATACACGATTTCGCTTCAAATTCGTGCATAACGATTTTACACAAACGATTTAGCTTCAACTTCATGCCAAATGAACAGTTTAGCTTCAAATTAATTCGAATTACACGATCGAGCTTTAAATCCACGCGAAACAAACGATTTAGCTTCAAATTCATGCGATTGAACAATTTAACTTCAGATTCATGTGAAATACACGAATTAGCTGCAAATTCAGACGAAACCAAGGATTTAACTTCAATATCATGCGATAAACACGATTTCGTTTTAAATTCTTGCGAAATAGCGATTTTAAACAAACGATTTAGCTTCAAATTCATGCGAAATGAACAATTAAGCTTCAGATTTGTGCGAAATACACGAAATTAGCTTCAAATTCACATGAAACAAACGATTTAATTTCAATATCATGCGAAACAAACGATTTAGCTTCAAATACGTGCGAAATAGAGATTTTAAACAAACTATTTAGCTTCAAATTCATGCGAAATGAACAGTTTAGTTTCAGATTCATGCGAAATACACGAATCAGCTTTAAATCAACGCGAAACATACGATTTAGCCTAAATATCATGCGAAACACACGATTTCGATTGAAATTCGTGCGAAATATCGATTTTAAACAACGATTTAGCTTCAAATTCATGCCAAATGATCAGTTTAGCTTCAGATTCATGCGAAATACACGAATTAGCTTTAAATCAACCGAAACATACGATTTAGCTTCAATATCATGCGAAACACACGATTTCGATTGAAATTCGTGCAAAATATCGATTTTAAACAAACGATTTAGCTTCAAATTCATGCGATATGAACAATTTAGCTTCAGATTTGTGCGAAATACACGAATTAGCTTCAAATTCACACGAAACAAACGATTTAATTTCAATATCATGCGAAACACACGATTTCGCTTCAAATTCGTGCGAAATAGCGATTTTAAAACAAACTATTTAGCTTCAATTCATGCGAAATGAACAATTTAGCTTCAGATTCATGCGAAATACACGAATTAGCTTTAAATCAACGCGAAACATACGATTTAGCTTCAATATCATGCGAAACACACGATTTCTATTGAAATTCGTGGAAAATATCGATTTTAAACAAACGCTTTAGCTTCAAATTCATGCCAAATGAACAGTTTAGCTTCAAATTAATTCGAATTACACGATCTAGATTTAAATCCACGCGAAACAAACGATTTAGCTTCAAATTCATGTGATATGAACAATTTAACTTCAGATTCATATGAAATACACGAATTAGCTGCAAATTCAGACGAAACAAACGATTTACTTCAATATCATGCGATATACACGATCTCGATTCAAATTCGTGCGAAATGGCGATTTTAAACAAACGATTTAGCTTCAAATTCATGCGAAAAGTACAATTTAGTTTCGGATTCATGCGAAATACACGAATAAGCTGCAAATTCACACGAAAACAAACGTTTTAACTTCAATATCATGCGATATACACGATTTCGCTTCATATTCGTGCGAAATAACGATTTTAAACAAACGATTTAGCTTCAAATTCTTGCCAAATGAACAGTTTAGCTTCAAATTAATTCGAATTACACGATCGCGCTTTAAATCCAAGCGAAACAAACGATTTAGCTTCAAATTCATGCGATATGAACAATTTAACTTCAGATTCATGTGAAATACACGAATTAGCTGCAAATTCAGACGAAACAAAGGATTTAACTTCAATATCATGCGATAAACACGATTTCGTTTTAAATTCTTGCGAAATAGCGATTTTAAAACAAACGATTTGCTTCAAATTCATGCGAAATGAACAATTAGCTTCAGATTTGTGCGAAATACACGAATTAGCTTCAAATTCACATGAAACAACGATTTAATTTCAATATCATGCGAAACACACGATTTAGCTTCAAATACGTGCGAAATAGAGATTTTAAACAAACTATTTAGCTTCAAATTCATGCGAAATGAACAGTTTAGCTCAGATTCATGCGAAATACACGAATCAGCTTTAAATCAACGCGAAACATACGATTTAGCCTAAATATCAAGCGAAACACACGATTTCGATTGAAATTCGTGCGAAATATCGATTTTAAACAAACGATTTAGCTTCAAATTCATGCCAAATGAACAGTTTAGCTTCAAATTAATTCGAATTACACGATCTAGATTTAAATCCACGCGAAACAAACGATTTAGCTTCAAATTCATGCGATATGAACAATTTAACTTCAGATTCATGTGAAATACACGAATTAGCTGCAAATTCAGACGAAACAAACGATTTTACTTCAATATCATGCGATATACACGATCTCGATTCAAATTCGTGCGAAATAGCGATTTTAATCATACGATTTAGCTTCAAATCATGCGATATGAACAATTAAGCTTCAGATTTGTGCGAAATACACGAATTAGCTTCAAATTCACACGAAACAAACGATTTAATTTCAATATCATGCGAAACCCACGATTTCGATTCAAATACGTGCGAAATAGAGATTTTAAACAAACTATTTAGCTACAAATTCATGCGAAATGAACAATTTAGCTTCAGATTCATGCGAAATAAACGAATTAGCTGCAAATTCATGCGACATGAACAATTTAACTTCAGATTCATGTGAAATACACAAATTAGCTGCAAATTCAGACGAACAATTACGATTTTACCTGAATATCATGCGATATACACGATCTCGATTCAAATTGGTGCGAAATAGCGATTTTAAACAAACGAATTAGCTTCAAATTCATGCGAAAAGTACAATTTAGTTTCGGATTCATGCGAAATACACGAATTAGCTTCAAATTCACACGAAACAAACGTTTTAACTTCAATATCATGCGATATACACGATTTCGCTTCAAATTCGTGCGAAATAACGATTTTAAACAAACGATTAGCTTCAACTTCATACCAAATGAACAGTTTAGCTTCAAATTAATTCGAATTACACGATGGAGCTTTAAATCCACGCGAAACAAACGATTTAGCTTCAAATTCATGCGATCTGAACAATTTAACTTCAGATTCATGTGAAATACACGAATTAGCTGCAAATTCAGACGAAACAAACGATTTAACTTCAATATCATGCGATAAACACGATTTCGTTTTAAATTCTTGCGAAATAGCGATTTTAAACAAACGATTTAGCTTCAAATTCATTCGAAATGAACAATTTAGCTTCAGATTCATGCGAAATACACGAATTAGCTTGAAATTCACGGGGAACATACGATTTAGCCCCAATATCATGCGAAACACACGATGTCGCTTCAAATTCGTGCGAAATAGCGATTTTAATCATACGATTTAGCTTCAAATTCATGCGATATGAACAATTTAGCTTCAGATTTGTGCGAAATACACGAATTAGCTTCAAATTCACACGAAACAAACGATTTAACTTCAATATCATGCGATAAACACGATTTCGTTTTAAATTCTTGCGAAATAGCGATTTTAAACAAACGATTTAGTTTCAAATTCATGCGAAATGAACATTTTAGCTTCAGATTCATGCGGAATACACGAATTAGCTTCAAATTCACGCGAAACATATGATTTAGCCCCAATATCATGCGAAACACACGATGTCGCTTCAAATTCGTGCGAAATACCGATTTTAATCATACGATTTAGCTTCAAATTCATGCGATATAACAATTTAGCTTCAGATTTGTGCGAAATACACGAATTAGCTTCAAATTCACACGAAACAAACGATTTAATTTCAATATCATGCGAAACACACGATTTCTATTGAAATTCGTGGAAAATATCGATTTTAAAAAAAACGGTTTAGCTTCAAATTCATGCCAAATGAACAGTTTAGCTTCAAATTAATTCGAATTACACGATCTAGATTTAAATCCACGCGAAACAAACGATTTAGCTTTAAATTCATGCGATATGAACAATTTAACTTCAGATTCATGTGAAATACACGAATTAGCTGCAAATTCAGACGAAACAAACGATTTTACTTCAATATCATGCGATATACACGATCTCGATTCAAATTCGTGCGAAATGGCGATTTTAAACAAACAATTTAGCTTCAAATTCAAGCGAAAAGTACAATTTAGTTTCGGATTCATGCGAAATACCGAATTAGCTTCAAATTCACACGAAATAAAAGTTTTAACTTCAATATCATGCGATTATACACGATTTCGCTTCAAATTCGTGCGAAATAACGATTTTAAACATACGATTTAGCTTCTACTTCATGCCAAATGAACAGTTTAGCTTCAAATTAATTCGAATTACACGATGGAGCTTTAAATCCACGCGAAACAAACGATTTAGCCTTCAAATTCATGCGATCTGAACAATTATCTTCAGATTCATGTGAAATACACAAATTAGCTGCAAATTCAGACGAAACAAACGATTTTACCTGAATATCATGCGATATACACGATCTCGATTCAAATTGGTGCGAAATAGCGATTTTAAACAAACGAATTAGCTTCAAATTCATGCGAAAAGTACAATTTAGTTTCGGATTCATGCGAAATACACGAATTAGCTTCAAATTCACACGAAACAAACGTTTTAACTTCAATATCATGCGATATACACGATTTCGCTTCAAATTCGTGCGAAATAACGATTTTAAACAAACGATTTAGCTTCAACTTCATACCAAATGAACAGTTTAGCTTCAAATTAATTCGAATTACACGATGGAGCTTTAAATCCACGCGAAACAAACGATTTAGCTTCAATTCATGCGATCTGAACAATTTAACTTCAGATTCATGTGAAATACACGAATTAGCTGCAAATTCCAGACGAAACAAACGATTTAACTTCAATATCATGCGATAAACACGATTTCGTTTTAAATCTTGCGAAATAGCGATTTTAAACAAACGATTTAGCTTCAAATTCATTCGAAATGAACAATTTAGCTTCAGATTCATGCGAAATACACGAATTAGCTTGAAATTCACGGGGAACATACGATTTAGCCCCAATATCATGCGAAACACACGATGTCGCTTCAAATTCGTGCGAAATAGCGATTTTAATCATACGATTTAGCTTCAAATTCATGCGATATGAACAATTTAGCTTCAGATTTGTGCGAAATACACGAATTAGCTTCAAATTCACACGAAACAAACGATTTAACTTCAATATCATGCGATAAACACGATTTCGTTTTAAATTCTTGCGAAACAGCGATTTTAAACAAACGATTTAGTTTCAAATTCATGCGAAATGAACATTTTAGCTTCAGATTCATGCGGAATACACGAATTAGCTTCAAATTCACGCGAAACATATGATTTAGCCCCAATATCATGCGAAACACACGATGTCGCTTCAAATTCGTGCGAAATACCGATTTTAATCATACGATTTAGCTTCAAATTCATGCGATATGAACAATTTAGCTTCAGATTTGTGCGAAATACACGAATTAGCTTCAAATTCACACGAAACAAACGATTTAATTTCAATATCATGCGAAACACACGATTTCTATTGAAATCGTGGAAAATATCGATTTTAAAAAAACGGTTTAGCTTCAAATTCATGCCAAATGAACAGTTTAGCTTCAAATTAATTCGAATTACACGATCTAGATTAAATCCACGCGAAACAAACGATTAGCTTTAAATTCATGCGATATGAACAATTTAACTTCAGATTCATGTGAAATACACGAATTAGCTGCAAATTCAGACGAAACAAACGATTTTACTTCAATATCATGCGATATACACGATCTCGATTTCAAATTCGTGCGAAATGGCGATTTTAAACAAACAATTTAGCTTCAAATTCAAGCGAAAGTACAATTTAGTTTCGGATTCATGCGAAATACACGAATTAGCTTCAAATTCACACGAAATAAAAGTTTTAACTTCAATATCATGCGATATACACGATTTCGCTTCAAATTCGTGCGAAATAACGATTTTAAACATACGATTTAGCTTCTACTTCATGCCAAATGAACAGTTTAGCTTCAAATTAATTCGAATTACACGATCTAGATTTAAATCCCACGCCAAACAAACGATTTAGCTTCAAATTCATGCGATATGAACAATTTAACTTCAGATTCATGTGAAATACACAAATTAGCTGCAAATTCAGACGAAACAAACGATTTTACCTGAATATCATGCGATATACACGATCTCGATTCAAATGGTGCGAATAGCGATTTTAAACAAACGATTTAGCTTCAAATTCATGCGAAAAGTACAATTTAGTTTCGGATTCATGCGAAATACACGAATTAGCTTCAAATTCACACGAAACAAACGTTTTAAACTTCAATATCATGCGATATACACGATTTCGCTTCAAATTCGTGCGAAATAACGATTTTAAACAAACGATTTAGCTTCAACTTCATGCGATATGAACAATTAAGCTTCAGATTTGTGCGAAATACACGAATTAGCTTCAAATTCACACGAAACAAACGATTTAATTTCAATATCATGCGATAAACACGATTTCGTTTAAAAATTCTTGCGAAATAGCGATTTTAAACAAACGATTTAGCTTCAAATTCATTCGAAATGTTCATTTTAGCTTCAGATTCATGCGAAATACACGAATTAGCTTCAATTCACGGGGAACATACGATTTAGCCCCAATATCATGCGAAACACACGATGTCGCTTCAAATTCGTGCGAAATAAGCGATTTTAATCATACGATTTAGCTTCAAATTCATGCGATATGAACAATTTAGCTTCAGATTTGTGCGAAATACACGAATTAGCTTCAAATTCACACGAAACAAACGATTTAATTTCAATATCATGCGAAACACACGATTTCTATTGAAATTCGTGGAAAATTTCGTTTTTAACAAACGATTTAGCTTCAAATTCATGCCAAATGAACAGTTTAGCTTCAAATTAATTCGAATTACACGATCTAGATTTAAATCCACGCGAAACAAACGATTTAGCTTCAAATTCATGCGATATGAACAATTTAACTTCAGATTCGTGTGAAATACACGAATTAGCTGCAAATTCAGACGAAACAAACGATTTTACTTCAATATCATGCGATATACAGGATCTCGATTCAAATTCGTGCGAAATAGCGATTTTAATCATACGATTTAGCTTCAAATCATGCGATATGAACAATTAAGCTTCAGATTTGTGCGAAATACACGAATTAGCTTCAAATTCACACGAAACAAACGATTTAATTTCAATATCATGCGAAACACACGATTTCGATTCAAATACGTGCGAAATAGAGATTTTAAACAAACTATTTAGCTACAAATTCATGCGAAATGACAATTTAGCTTCAGATTCATGCGAAATAAACGAATTAGCTGCAAATTCAGACGAAACAACGATTTTACCTGAATATCATGCGATATACACGATCTCGATTCAAATTGGTGCGAAATAGCGATTTTAAACAAACGATTTAGCTTCAAATTCATGCGAAAAGTACAATCTAGTTTCGGATTCATGCGAAATACACGAATTAGCTTCAAAATTCACACGAAACAAACGTTTTAACTTCAATATCATGCGAAACACACGATTTCGCTTCAAATTCGTGCGAAATAACGATTTTAAATAATCGATTTTTGCTTCAAATTTATGCGAATGAACAATTAGCTTCAGATTCATGCGAAATACACGAATTAGCTTTAAAATCAACGCGAAACATACGATTTAGCCCCAATATCATGCGAAACACACGATGTCGCTTCAAATTCGTGCGAAATAGCGATTTTAATCATACGATTTAGCTTCAAATTCATGCGATATGAACAATTTAGCTTCAGATTTGTGCGAAATACACGAATTAGATTCATATTCACACGAAACAAACGATTAAATTTTAATATCATGCGAAACACACGATTTCGCTTCAAATTCGTGCGAAATAGCGATTTTAAACAAACTATTTAGCTTCAAATTCATGCGAAATGAACAAATTTAGCTTCAGATTCATGCGAAATACACGAATTAGCTTTAAATCAACCCGAAACATACGATTTAGCTTCAATATCATGCCAAACACACGATTTCGATTGAAATTCGTGCAAATATCGATTTTAAACTAAACGATTTAGCTTCAAATTCATGCCAAATGAACAGTTTAGCTTCAATTAATTCGAATTACACGATCGAGCTTTAAATCCACGCGAAACAAACGCTTTAGCTTCAAATTCATGCGATATGAACAATTTAACTTCAGATTCATGCGAAATACACGAATTAGCTTCAAATTCACGCGAAACATACGATTTAGCCCCAATATCATGCGAAACACACGATGTCGCTTCAAATTCGTACGAAATAGCGATTTTAATCATACGATTTAGCTTCAAATTCATGCGATATGAACAATTTAGCATCAGATTTGTGCGAAATACACGAATTAGCTTCAAATTCACACGAAACAAACGATTTAATTTCAATCTCATGCGAAACACACGATTTCGCTTCAAATTCGTGTGAAATAGCGATTTTAAACAAACGATTTAGCTTCAAATTCATGCGAAAAGTACAATCTAGTTTCGGATTCATGCGAAATACACGAATTAGCTTCAAATTCACACGAAACAAACGTTTTAACTTCAATATCATGCGAAACACACGATTTCGCTTCAAATTCGTGCGAAATAACGATTTTAAATAATCGATTTTGCTTCAAATTTATGCGAAATGAACAATTTAGCTTCAGATTCATGCGAAATACACGAATTAGCTTTAAATCAACGCGAAACATACGATTTAGCCCCAATATCATGCGAAACACACGATGTCGCTTCAAATTCGTGCGAAATAGCGATTTTAATCATACGATTTAGCTTCAACTTCATGCCAAATGAACAGTTAGCTTCAAATTAATTCGAATTACACGATCGAGCTTTAAATCCACGCCAAACAAACGATTTAGCTTCAATTCATGCGACATGAACAATTTAACTTCAGATTCATGTGAAATACACAAATTAGCTGCAAATTCAGACGAAACAAACGATTTTACCTGAATATCATGCGATATACACGATCTCGATTCAAATTGTGGTGCGAAATAGCGATTTTAAACAAACGAATTAGCTTCAAATTCATGCGAAAAGTACAATTTTAGTTTCGGATTCATGCGAAATACACGAATTAGCTTCAAATTCACACGAAACAAAACGTTTTTAACTTCAATATCATGCGATATACACGATTTCGCTTCAAATTCGTGCGAAATAACGATTTTAAAACAAACGATTTAGCTTCAACTTCATACCAAATGAACAGTTTAGCTTCAAATTAATTCGAATTACACGATGGAGCTTTAAATCCACGCGAAACAAACGATTTAGCTTCAAATTCATGCGATCTGAACAATTTAACTTCAGATTCATGTGAAATACACGAATTAGCTGCAAATTCAGACGAAACAAACGATTTAACTTCAATATCATGCGATAAACACGATTTCGTTTTAAATTCTTGCGAAATAGCGATTTAAACAAACGATTTAGCTTCAAATTCATTCGAAATGAACAATTTAGCTTCAGATTCATGCGAAATACACGAATTAGCTTCAAATTCACGGGGAACATACGATTTAGCCCCAATATCATGCGAAACACACGATGTCGCTTCAAATTCGTGCGAAATAGCGATTTTAATCATACGATTTAGCTTCAAATTCATGCGATATGAACAATTTAGCTTCAGATTTGTGCGAAATACACGAAATAGCTTCAAATTCACACGAAACAAACGATTTAACTTCAATATCATGCGATAAACACGATTTCGTTTTAAATTCTTGCGAAATAGCGATTTTAAACAAACGATTTAGTTTCAAATTCATGCGAAATGAACATTTTAGCTTCAGATTCATGCGAAATACACGAATTAACTTCAAATTCACGCGAAACATATGATTTAGCCCCAATATCATGCGAAACACACGATGTCGCTTCAAATTCGTGCGAAATACCGATTTTAATCATACGATTTAGCTTCAAATTCATGCGATATGAACAATTTAGCTTCAGATTTGTGCGAAATACACGAATTAGCTTCAAATTCACACGAAACAAACGATTTAATTTCAATATCATGCGAAACACACGATTTCTATTGAAATTCGTGGAAAATATCGATTAAAAAAAACGGTTTAGCTTCAAATTCATGCCAAATGAACAGTTTAGCTTCAAATTAATTCGAATTACACGATCTAGATTTAAATCCACGCGAAACAAACGATTTAGCTTTAAATTCATGCGATATGAACAATTTAACTTCAGATTCATGTGAATACACGAATTAGCTGCAAATTCAGACGAAACAAACGATTTTACTTCAAATATCATGCGATATACACGATCTCGATTCAAATTCGTGCGAAATGGCGATTTAAACAAACAATTTAGCTTCAAATTCAAGCGAAAAGTACAATTTAGTTTCGGATTCATGCGAAATACACGAATTAGCTTCAAATTCACACGAAATAAAAGTTTTAACTTCAATATCATGCGATATACACGATTTCGCTTCAAATTCGTGCGAAATAACGATTTTAAACATACGATTTAGCTTCTACTTCATGCCAAATGAACAGTTTAGCTTCAAATTAATTCGAATTACACGATCTAGATTTAAATCCACGCCAAACAAACGATTTAGCTTCAAATTCATGCGATATGAACAATTTAACTTCAGATTCATGTGAAATACACAAATTAGCTGCAAATTCAGACGAA
>NW_027477409.1:0-75385 GCF_051020955.1 Megalopta genalis
TGTTTCGTCCGCATTTGAAGCTATGCCACTTATATCGCAAGTTTCTGAAGCTAAATCATTGGTTTCGCATGGATTTGAAGCTACACCTTCTACATCGCATTGAATTGATGCTAAATCATGTGTTTCGCATGGATTTGAAGCTAACTCATTTGTTTCTCCTGCATTTGAAGCTATATCACTTATATCGCATGTATCTGATGCTAATTCATTTGTGTCGCATTGATTTGAATGTAAATCTTCTACATCGCATTTATTTGAAGCTAAATCGTGTGTTTCGCATGGAGTTGAATCTAAGTAACATATAGGATAAGTACTTGTTGCTAAACCCTTTGTTTCACATGGATTTGAAGCTAATCCTTCTACTTCGAATTGATTTGAAGCTAAACCTTCTACATCGCATTGATTTGCTGCTGAATCATGTGTTCCGCATGGAATTGAATCTAACTATCATAAATGATAAGTATTTGTTGCTAAACCCTTTGTTTCACATGGATTTGAATCTAATCCTTCTACTTCGAATTAATTTGAAGCTGTACCTTCTACATCGCATTGATTTGCTGCTGAATCATTTGTTTCGCATGGAATTGAAGCTAACTGGTTTGTTTCGTCTGCATTTGAAGCTATGCCACTTATATCGCAAGTTTCTGAAGCTAAATCATTGGTTTCGCATGGATTTGAAGCTAAGCCTTCTACTTCGCTTTGATTTGAAGCTAAATCATATGTTTCGCTTGGATTTGAAGCTAACTCGATTGTTTTGAATGCAGTTGATGCTAAATCATGTATATCACAAGTATTTGAAGCTGAACCATTTGATTCTCGTGAAAATTAAGCTAAACCATGTGTTTCGCTTGGATTTGAAGCTAAGCCTTCTACTTCGAATTGATTTGAAGCTAAATCATGTGTTTCGCTTGGATTTGGAGCTAACTCGTTTGTTTCGCATACATTTGAAGCTAAATCATGTATATCACAAGTATTTGAAGCTAAGCCATGTGTTTCGCTTGGATTTGAAACTAAGCCTTCTACTTCGCATTGATTTGAAGCTAAATCTTGTGTTTCGTATGGAGTTGACGCTAACTCGGTTGTTTCGCCAGCATTCGAAGTTATATCACGTATAATCGCAAGTATTTGAAGCTCAGTCATTCTTTTCGCATGGATTTGAAGCTAAGCCTTCTACTTCGCATTGATTTGAAGCTAAATCATATGTTTCGCTTGGATTTGAAGTTAACTCGTTTGTTTCTCCTGCATTTGAAGCTAAATCACGTATATCACAACTATTTGAAGCTAAACTATTTGTTTCGCATGGATTCGATGATCAGCTTTCTATTTCGCATAGATTTGAAGCTAAATCATGTATATCACAAGTATTTGAAGCATAACCATTTGATTCGGATGGATTTGAAACCAACTCTTCCACTTCGCATTGATGTGAAGCTAAATCATGTGTTTCGATTGGATTTGAAGCTAAGCCTTCTACTGCGCATTGATTTGAAGCTAAATCATTTGTTTCGCAGGTATTTGAAGCTAAACTATTGGATTTGCATGGATTTGAAACTAATACTTCTATTTCGCATTGATTTGAAGCTGAATCATACGTTTTGCATCGATTAGAATCTAACTCGTTGGTTTGCCTACATTTGAAGCTATAACACTGATATTCGCAAGTATTTCAAGGTCAATCATTCGTTTCGCATGGATTTGAAGCTAAGCCTTCTACTTCGCATGGAGTTGAAGCTAAGCCTTCTACTTCGCATTGATTTGAATCTAAATCATGTGTTTCGCATGGATTTGAATTAAAATCGTTTGATTCACCTGCATTTGAAGCTATATCACTTAAATTCGCAAGTATTTGAAGCTAAATCATTTGTGTCTCATGGATTTGAAGATAAGCCTTCTACTACGAATTGATCTGAAGCTACATCATGCGTTTCGCATGGATTTGAAGCTAACTCGTTTGTTTCGCATGCAGGTGAAGCTAAATCATGTATATCACAAGTATTTGAAGCTAAGCCATTTGTTACGCATGGATTTAAAGCTAAGCCTTCTACTTCGCATTGATTTGTAGCTGAATCATGTGAGTCGCATGGGTTTGAGGCTAACTCGTTTGTTTCGCATGCAGTTGAAACTAAATCATGTATAAAAGAAGTATTTGAAGCTAAACTATTCGTTTCGCATGGATTTGAAGCTAAGCCGTCTACTTCGCATTGATATGAAGCTAACTCGTTTGTTTCGCATGCAGTTGAAGCTAAATCATGTATATCACAAGTATTTGAAGCTGAACCATATGATTCTCATGAATATTAAGCTAAACCATGTGTTTCGCATGAATATTAAGCTAAACCAAGTGTTTCGCATGAATTTGAAGATAAATCATGCTGTTCACATGGATTTGAAGCTGACTCGTTTGTTTCGCCTGCACTTGAAGCTATATCACTTATATCGCAAGTGTTACGGCCAAGTGGCCAGGATTTATGGCAGGGGCCATGTGCTTGGGTACCCGGACGGTATGGGTCTGTCCCGGGCCGTTCCCGGGCACATGCGGCACCGTCATAACGTCTCCTGGTCCTTGATTACGGTCCAGTCAATTACTGTTGGGTCTGGCATTGTTCGGGCACGTAGGCCCATCAGCGCGGGATGTCTAGCAGGAGTTATTTTGCCACTCTCCCTCCTAACTCACGGCCCACCGTTTTGGGGCAGACTCACTGGATTTGGGATTGCAGTGATTGGACCGTAATTCCTTGCCGCCCACCCTAGGTAAAGAGAAGTAGGGAGGACCGAGGTGATATTAGGCATGACTCCGGTCCTCTAGGGGACAGAAAAGACGGAACAGACAGACAGAAAGCACAGAACATCAGAAGAGTACAGAACATTTTTAGAGCTTCAGAAGAGAACACCTTAGACTTTCAGACAGAACAGAACAGAAGACATAGAGAGATACGCGTAACGGTTAGGTTACGTGTTACAAATAGAGTACTAGCATTTGATTTAGTCCGACTACAGTGGGTGGTCCTTCGAGTTAGTCGGCACCAAGTGCAATATTCAGAGGATCTCCGTCATCCATCTGATGAGTCCTCAACAGCAAGTATTTGAAGCTAAACCATTAGTTTCGCATGGATTTGAAGCTAAGCCATCTACTTCGCATTGATTTGAAGCTGAATCATGTGTTTCGCTTGGATTTGAAGTTAACTCGTTTGTTTCGCCTGCATTTGAAGCTATATCACTTATATCGCAAGTATATGAATCTAAATAATCTGTGTCGCATGGATTTGATGCTAATCCTTCTACTTCGCATTGATTTGAACCTAAATCATGTGTTTCGCATGGATTAGAAGATAACTCGTTTGTCTCGCATGCAGTTGAATCTATATCACTTATATTCGTAAGTATTTGAAGCCAAATAATTCGTTTCGCATGGATTTGAAGGAAAGCCTTCTACTTCGCTTGAATTTGAAGCTAACTCGTTTGTTTCGCATGCATTTGAACCTGTATCACTTATATTCGAAAGTATTTGAAGGTCAATCATTCGTTTCGTATGGATTTGATGCTAAGCCTTCTGCTTCGCATTGATTTGAAGCTAAATCATGTGTTACGCTTGGATTTGAAGTTCACCCGTTTGTTTCGCATACAGCTGATGCTAAATCATGTATATCACAAGTATTTGAAGCAAAACCATTTGATTCGCATGGATTTGAAGCTAACTCGATTGTTTCGCCTGCATTTGAAGCTATATCACTTATATTCGCAAGTATTTGACGGACAATCATTCGTTTCGCATGAATTTGAAGCTAAGCCTTCTACTTCGCTTTGATTTGAAGCTAAATCATGTGTTCTCTTGGATTTGAAGCTAACTCGTTTGTTTCGCATGCATGGGAAGCTAAATCATGTATATCACAAGTATGTGAAGCTAAGCCATGTGTTTCGCTTGGATTTGAAACTAAGCCTTCTACTTCGCATTGATTTGAAGCTAAATCATGTGCTTCGCTTGGATTTGAAGCTAATTCGGTTATTTCGGATGCAGTTGAAGCTAAATCATGTATATCACAAGTATTTGAAGCTGAACAATATGTTTCGCATGAATATTAAGTTAAACCATGTGTTTCGCATGAGTATTAAGCTAAACCATGTGTTTGGAATGAATTTGAAGCTAAATCATGTGTTTCGCATCGATTTGAAGCTAACTCGATTGTTTCACATACATTTGAAGCTAAATCACGTATATCACAACTATTTGAAGCTAAACTATTTGTTTCGCATGGATTCGATGATCAGCCTTCTATTTCGCATAGATTTGAAGCTAAATCATGTATATCACAAGTATTTGAAGCATAACCATTTGATTCGGATGGATTTGAAACCAAGCCTTCCACTTCGCATTGATGTGAAGCTAAATCATGTGTTTCGATTGGATTTGAAGCTAACACGATTGTTTCGCATGCAGTTGAAGCTAAATCATGTCTATCACAACTATCTGAATCTAAACCATCTGTTTAGCGAGAATATGAAGCTATGAAACTAAACCATGTGATTTGCATTAATTTGAAGCTAAATCATTTGTTTCGGTTGGATTTGAAGCTAACTCGTTTGTTTCGTATGCATTTGAAGCTAAATCATGTATATCACAAGTATTTGAAACTTAATCATTCGGTTCAGATGGATTTGAAGTTAAGCCTTCTACTTCGCATTGATTTGAAGCCGAATCATGTGTTTCGCTTGGATTTAAAGATAACTCGTTTGTTTCGCATGCAGTTGAATCTATATAATGTATATCACATGTATTTGAAGCTTCTCCTTCGCATTGATTTTAAGATAAATCGTGTGTTTCGCATGTATTCGAAGCTAACTCGTTTGCTTCGCCTGCATTTGAAGCTATATCACTTATATTCGCAAGTATTTGACGGTCAATCATTCGTTTCGCATGAATTTGAAGCTAAGCCTTCTACTTCGCTTTGATTTGAAGCTAAATCATGTGTTCTCTTGGATTTGAAGCTAACTCGTTTGTTTCGCATGCAGTTGAAGCTAAATCATGTTTATCACAAGTATCTGATTCTAAACCATCTGTTTAGCGAGAATATGAAGTTATGAAGCTAAACCATGTGATTTGCATTAATTTGAAGCTAAATCATATGTTTCGCTTGGATTTGAAGGTAATCCTTCTACTTCGCATTGATATGAAGCTAAATCATGTGATTCGCATCGATTTGAAGCTAACTGGTTTGTTTCGCATGGAGTTGAAGCTAAATGATGTATATCACAAGTATTTGAAGCTAAACCATTTGTTTCGCAAGAATATGAAGCTAAGCCATCTACTGCGCATTGATTTGAAGCTACATTATGCGTTTCGCATGAATTTGAAGCTAACTCGTTTGTTTCGCATGCATTTGAAGCTATATCACTTATATCCGTAAGTATTTGAAGGTCAATAATTCGTTTCGCATGAATTTGAAGCTAGGCATTCTACTTCGCATTAATTGGAAGCTTAATCATGTGTTTCGCTTGGATTTGAAGCTAACTCGTTTGTATCGCATGCAGTTGACGCTAAACCATTTGTTTCGCTTGGATTTGGAGCTAAGCCTTCTACTTCGCACTGATTTGCAGCTAAATCATGTGTTTCGCTTGGATTGGAAGATAACTCGTTTGTTTTGCATGCAGGTGAGGCTATATCACTTATATTCGCAAGTATTTGAAGCCAAATCATTCGTTTCGCATGGATTTTGAAGCTAAGCCTTCTACTTCGCATTGATTTGAAGCTAACTCGTTTGTTTCGCATGCAGTTGAAGCTAAATCATGTATATCACAAGTATTTGAAGCTCAACCGTTTGATTCGCATGGATTTGAAGCTAACCCATCTACTTCGCATTGATTTGCAGCTAAATCAAGTGTTTCGCTGGGATTTGAAGCTAACTCGTTTGTTTCGCATGCAGTTGAAGCTAAATCATGTTTATCACAAGTATCTGAATCTAAACCGTTTGATTCGCATGGATTTCAAGCTAAGCCTTCTACTTCGCATTGATTTGCAGCTAAATCATGTGTTTCGCTTGGTTTTGAAGCTAACTCGTTTGCTTCGCTTGCAGTTGAAGCTAAATCATGTATATCAAAAGTATTTGAATCTAAAGCATTTGTTTCTCATGGATTTGAAGCTAACCCTCCTACTTCGCATTGATTGGATGTTAAGTCATGTGCTTCTCTTGGATTTGAAGCTAAGTTGTTTGTTTCGCATGCAGTAGAAGCTAAATCATGTTTATCAAAAGTATTTGAAGCTAAAGCATTTGTTTCGCATGGATTTGAAGCTAACTCGTTTGTTTCGCCTGCATTTGAAGCTATTTCATGTATATCGCAGGTATTTGAATCTAAATCATGTGTTTCGCTCGGATTTGAAGCTAAGCCTTCTACTTCGCATTGATTTGAAGCTAAATCATGCGTTTGGAATGGATTTGAAGCTAACTCGATTGTTTCCCGTGCATTTGAAGCTATATCACTTATATCGCAATTATCTGAAGATAAATCATTTGTTTACATGTATTTGAAGCTAAGCCTTCTACTTCGCATTGATTTGAAGCTAAATCATTTGTTTCGTAGGTATTTGAAGCTAAACTATTGGATTTGCATGGATTTGAAACTAATACTTCTATTTCGCATTGATTTGAAGCTGAATCATACGTTTTGCATCGATTAGAATCTAACTCGTTGGTTTGCCTGCATTTGAAGATATAACACTGATATTCGCAAGTATTTCAAGGTCAATCATTCGTTTCGCATGGATTTGAAGCTAAGCCTTCTACTTCGAATGGAGTTGAAGCTAAGCCTTCTACTTCGCATTGATTTGAATCTAAATCATGTGTTTCGCATGGATTTGAATTAAAATCGTTTGATTCACCTGCATTTGAAGCTATATCACTTATATTCGTAAGTATTTGAAGGTCAATCATTCGTTTCGCATGAATTTGAAGCTAAGCCTTCTACTTCGCATTAATTGGAAGCTTAATCATGTGTTTCGCATGGATTTGAAGCTAAGCCTTCTACTTCGCTTGAATTTGAAGCTAAATCATGTGTTCGGCATGGATTTGAAGATAACTCCTTTGTTTCGCATCCAGTTGAAGCTAAATCATGTATATCACAAGTATGTGAAGCTAAACCATTTTATTCGCATGGATTTGAAGCTAAGCCTTCTACTTCGCATTGATATGAAGCTAACTCGTTTGTTTCGCATGCAGTTGAAGCTAAATCATGTATATCACAAGTATTTGAAGCTGAACCATATGATTCTCATGAATATTAAGCTAAACCATGTGTTTCGCATGAATATTAAGCTAAACCAAGTGTTCCGCATGAATTTGAAGATAAATCATGCTGTTCACATGGATTTGAAGCTGACTCGTTTGTTTCGCCTGCACTTGAAGCTATATCACTTATATCGCAAGTGTTACGGCCAAGTGGCCAGGATTTATGGCAGGGGCCATGTGCTTGGGTACCCGGACGGTATGGGTCTGTCCCGGGCCGTTCCCGGGCACATGCGGCACCGTCATAACGTCTCCTGGTCCTTGATTACGGTCCAGTCAATTACGGTTGGGTCTGGCATTGTTCGGGCACGTAGGCCCATCAGCGCGGGATGTCTAGCAGGAGTTATTTTGCCACTCTCCCTCCTAAATCCCGGCCCACCGTTTTGGGGCAGACTCACTGGATTTGGAATTGCAGTGATTGGACCGTAATTCCTTGCCGCCCACCCTAGGTAAAGAGAAGTAGGGAGGACCGAGGTGATATTAGGCATGACTCCGGTCCTCTAGGGGACAGAAAAGACGGAACAGACAGACAGAAAGCACAGAACATCAGAAGAGTACAGAACATTTTTAGAGCTTCAGATGAGAACACCTTAGACTTTCAGACAGAACAGAACAGAAGACATAGAGAGATACGCGTACGGGTTAGGTTGCGTGTTACAAATAGAGTACTAGCATTTGATTTAGTCCGACTACAGTGGGTGGTCCTTCGAGTTAGTCGGCACCAAGTGCAATATTCAGAGGATCTCCGTCATCCATCTGATGAGTCCTCAACAGCAAGTATTTGAATCTAAACCATTTGTTTCGCATGGATTTGAAGCTAAGCCATCTACTTCGCATTGATTTGAAGCTGAATCATGTGTTTCGCTTGGATTTGAAGTTAACTCGTTTGTTTCGCCTGCATTTGAAGCTATATCACTTATATCGCAAGTATATGAATCTAAATAATCTGTGTCGCATGGATTTGATGCTAATCCTTCTACTTCGCATTGATTTGAACCTAAATCATGTGTTTCGCATGGATTAGAAGATAACTCGTTTGTCTCGCATGCAGTTGAATCTATATCACTTATATTCGTAAGTATTTGAAGCCAAATAATTCGTTTCGCATGGATTTGAAGGTAAGCCTTCTACTTCGCTTGAATTTGAAGCTAACTCGTTTGTTTCGCATGCATTTGAACCTGTATCACTTATATTCGAAAGTATTTGAAGGTCAATCATTCGTTTCGTATGGATTTGATGCTAAGCCTTCGGCTTCGCATTGATTTGAAGCTAAATCATGTGTTACGCTTGGAATTGAAGTTCACCCGTTTGTTTCGCATGCAGTTGGTGCTAAATCATGTATACCACAAGTATTTGAAGCAAAACCATTTGATTCGCATGGATTTGAAACTGAGACTTCTACTTGGCATTGATTTGAAGCTACATCATGCGTTTCGCATGAATTTGAAGCTAACTCGTTTGTTTCGCATGCATTTGAAGCTATATCACTTGTATTCGTAAGTATTTGAAGGTCAATCATTCGTTTCGCATGAATTTGAAGCTAAGCCTTCTACTTCGCATTAATTGGAAGCTTAATCATGTGTTTCGCTTGGATATGAAGCTAACTCGTTTGTATAGCAGGCAGTTGACGCTAAATCATGTATATCACAAGTATTTGAAGCAAAACCATTTGATTCGCATGGATTTGAAACTGAGACTTCTACTTCGCATTGATTTGAAGCTGAATCGTGTGATTCGCTTGGATTTGAAGCAAACTCGTTTGATTCGAATGCAGTTGAAGCTAAATAATGTATACTACAAGTATTTGAAGCTAAACCATTTGTTTCGCATGGATTTGAAGCTAAGCCTTCTACTTCGCACTGATTTGCAGCTAAATCATGTGTTTCGCTTGGATTGGAAGATAACTCGTTTGTTTCGCATTCAGTTGAGGCTATATCACTTATATTCGCAAGTATTTGAAGCCAAATCATTCGTTCCGCATGGATTTGAAGCTAAGCCTTCTACTTCGCATTGATTTGAAGCTAACTCGTTTGTTTCGCATGCAGTTGATGCTAAATCATGTATATAACAAGTATTTGAAGCTAAATCATTTGTGTGGCGTGGATTTGAATCTAAGCCTTGTACTTCGCATCGATTTGAAGCTAAATCATGCGTTACGCATGGATTTGAAGCTAACTCGTTTGTTTCGCATGCAGTTGATGCTAAATCATGTATATCACAAGTATTTGAAGCTGAACCATTTGATTCTCATGAAAATTAAGCTAAACCATGTGTTTCGCATGAATAATAAGCTAAACCAAGTGTTTCGCACGAATTTGAAGATAAATCATGTGTTTCACATGGATTTGAAGCTGAGTCGTTTGTTTCGCCTGCATTTGAAGCTATATCACTTATATCGCAAGTATTTGAAGCAAACAATATGTTTCGCATGGATTTGAAGCTAAGCCGTCTACTTCGCATTGATTTGAAGATGAATCATGTGTTTCGCTTGGATTTGAAGTTCACTCGTTTGTTTCGCCTGTATTTGAAGCTATATCACTTATATCGCAAGTATATGAATCTAAATAATCTGTATCGCATGGACTTGATGCTAATCCTTCTACTTCGCATTGATTTGAAGCTAAATCATGTGTTTCGCATGGATTAGAATATAACTCGTTTGTCTCGCATGCAGTTGAATCTATATCACTTATATTCGTAAGTATTTGAAGCCAAATAATTCGTTTCGCATGGATTTGAAGGTAAGCCTTCTACTTCGCTTTGATTTGAAGCTAAATCATGTGTTCTCTTGGATTTGAAGCTAACTCGTTTGTTTCGCATGCAGTTGAAGCTAAATCATGTTTATCACAAGTATCTGATTCTAAACCATCTGTTTAGCGAGAATATGAAGTTATGAAGCTAAACCATGTGATTTGCATTAATTTGAAGCTAAATCATATGTTTCGCTTGGATTTGAAGGTAATCCTTCTACTTCGCATTGATATGAAGCTAAATCATGTGATTCGCATCGATTTGAAGCTAACTGGTTTGTTTCGCATGGAGTTGAAGCTAAATGATGTATATCACAAGTATTTGAAGCTAAACCATTTGTTTCGCAAGAATATGAAGCTAAGCCATCTACTTCGCATTGATTTGAAGCTACATTATGCGTTTCGCATGAATTTGAAGCTAACTCGTTTGTTTCGCATGCATTTGAAGCTATATCACTTATATCCGTAAGTATTTGAAGGTCAATAATTCGTTTCGCATGAATTTGAAGCTAGGCATTCTACTTCGCATTAATTGGAAGCTTAATCATGTGTTTCGCTTGGATTTGAAGCTAACTCGTTTGTATCGCATGCAGTTGACGCTAAACCATTTGTTTCGCTTGGATTTGGAGCTAAGCCTTCTACTTCGCACTGATTTGCAGCTAAATCATGTGTTTCGCTTGGATTGGAAGATAACTCGTTTGTTTTGCATGCAGGTGAGGCTATATCACTTATATTCGCAAGTATTTGAAGCCAAATCATTCGTTTCGCATGGATTTTGAAGCTAAGCCTTCTACTTCGCATTGATTTGAAGCTAACTCGTTTGTTTCGCATGCAGTTGAAGCTAAATCATGTATATCACAAGTATTTGAAGCTCAACCGTTTGATTCGCATGGATTTGAAGCTAACCCATCTACTTCGCATTGATTTGCAGCTAAATCAAGTGTTTCGCTGGGATTTGAAGCTAACTCGTTTGTTTCGCATGCAGTTGAAGCTAAATCATGTTTATCACAAGTATCTGAATCTAAACCGTTTGATTCGCATGGATTTCAAGCTAAGCCTTCTACTTCGCATTGATTTGCAGCTAAATCATGTGTTTCGCTTGGTTTTGAAGCTAACTCGTTTGCTTCGCTTGCAGTTGAAGCTAAATCATGTATATCAAAAGTATTTGAATCTAAAGCATTTGTTTCTCATGGATTTGAAGCTAACCCTCCTACTTCGCATTGATTGGATGTTAAGTCATGTGCTTCTCTTGGATTTGAAGCTAAGTTGTTTGTTTCGCATGCAGTAGAAGCTAAATCATGTTTATCAAAAGTATTTGAAGCTAAAGCATTTGTTTCGCATGGATTTGAAGCTAACTCGTTTGTTTCGCCTGCATTTGAAGCTATTTCATGTATATCGCAGGTATTTGAATCTAAATCATGTGTTTCGCTCGGATTTGAAGCTAAGCCTTCTACTTCGCATTGATTTGAAGCTAAATCATGCGTTTGGAATGGATTTGAAGCTAACACGATTGTTTCCCGTGCATTTGAAGCTATATCACTTATATCGCAATTATCTGAAGATAAATCATTTGTTTACATGTATTTGAAGCTAAGCCTTCTACTTCGCATTGATTTGAAGCTAAATCATTTGTTTCGTAGGTATTTGAAGCTAAACTATTGGATTTGCATGGATTTGAAACTAATACTTCTATTTCGCATTGATTTGAAGCTGAATCATACGTTTTGCATCGATTAGAATCTAACTCGTTGGTTTGCCTGCATTTGAAGATATAACACTGATATTCGCAAGTATTTCAAGGTCAATCATTCGTTTCGCATGGATTTGAAGCTAAGCCTTCTACTTCGAATGGAGTTGAAGCTAAGCCTTCTACTTCGCATTGATTTGAATCTAAATCATGTGTTTCGCATGGATTTGAATTAAAATCGTTTGATTCACCTGCATTTGAAGCTATATCACTTATATTCGTAAGTATTTGAAGGTCAATCATTCGTTTCGCATGAATTTGAAGCTAAGCCTTCTACTTCGCATTAATTGGAAGCTTAATCATGTGTTTCGCATGGATTTGAAGCTAAGCCTTCTACTTCGCTTGAATTTGAAGCTAAATCATGTGTTCGGCATGGATTTGAAGATAACTCCTTTGTTTCGCATCCAGTTGAAGCTAAATCATGTATATCACAAGTATGTGAAGCTAAACCATTTTATTCGCATGGATTTGAAGCTAAGCCTTCTACTTCGCATTGATATGAAGCTAACTCGTTTGTTTCGCATGCAGTTGAAGCTAAATCATGTATATCACAAGTATTTGAAGCTGAACCATATGATTCTCATGAATATTAAGCTAAACCATGTGTTTCGCATGAATATTAAGCTAAACCAAGTGTTTCGCATGAATTTGAAGATAAATCATGCTGTTCACATGGATTTGAAGCTGACTCGTTTGTTTCGCCTGCACTTGAAGCTATATCACTTATATCGCAAGTGTTACGGCCAAGTGGCCAGGATTTATGGCAGGGGCCATGTGCTTGGGTACCCGGACGGTATGGGTCTGTCCCGGGCCGTTCCCGGGCACATGCGGCACCGTCATAACGTCTCCTGGTCCTTGATTACGGTCCAGTCAATTACGGTTGGGTCTGGCATTGTTCGGGCACGTAGGCCCATCAGCGCGGGATGTCTAGCAGGAGTTATTTTGCCACTCTCCCTCCTAAATCCCGGCCCACCGTTTTGGGGCAGACTCACTGGATTTGGAATTGCAGTGATTGGACCGTAATTCCTTGCCGCCCACCCTAGGTAAAGAGAAGTAGGGAGGACCGAGGTGATATTAGGCATGACTCCGGTCCTCTAGGGGACAGAAAAGACGGAACAGACAGACAGAAAGCACAGAACATCAGAAGAGTACAGAACATTTTTAGAGCTTCAGATGAGAACACCTTAGACTTTCAGACAGAACAGAACAGAAGACATAGAGAGATACGCGTACGGGTTAGGTTGCGTGTTACAAATAGAGTACTAGCATTTGATTTAGTCCGACTACAGTGGGTGGTCCTTCGAGTTAGTCGGCACCAAGTGCAATATTCAGAGGATCTCCGTCATCCATCTGATGAGTCCTCAACAGCAAGTATTTGAATCTAAACCATTTGTTTCGCATGGATTTGAAGCTAAGCCATCTACTTCGCATTGATTTGAAGCTGAATCATGTGTTTCGCTTGGATTTGAAGTTAACTCGTTTGTTTCGCCTGCATTTGAAGCTATATCACTTATATCGCAAGTATATGAATCTAAATAATCTGTGTCGCATGGATTTGATGCTAATCCTTCTACTTCGCATTGATTTGAACCTAAATCATGTGTTTCGCATGGATTAGAAGATAACTCGTTTGTCTCGCATGCAGTTGAATCTATATCACTTATATTCGTAAGTATTTGAAGCCAAATAATTCGTTTCGCATGGATTTGAAGGTAAGCCTTCTACTTCGCTTGAATTTGAAGCTAACTCGTTTGTTTCGCATGCATTTGAACCTGTATCACTTATATTCGAAAGTATTTGAAGGTCAATCATTCGTTTCGTATGGATTTGATGCTAAGCCTTCGGCTTCGCATTGATTTGAAGCTAAATCATGTGTTACGCTTGGATTTGAAGTTCACCCGTTTGTTTCGCATGCAGTTGGTGCTAAATCATGTATACCACAAGTATTTGAAGCAAAACCATTTGATTCGCATGGATTTGAAGCTAAGCCTTCTACTTCGCATTGATTTGAAGCTAAATCATGTGTTACGCTTGGATATGAAGCTCACGCGTTTGTTTTTCCATCATTTGAAGCTATATTACTTATATCGCAAGTATTTGAAGCTGAATCATTTGTTTCGCATGAATATTAAGCTAAACCATGTGCTTCGAATGAATTTGAAGCTAGACCATGTTTTTCGCACGTATTTAAAGCGAACACGTTTGTTTCGCATGCAGTTGAAGCTAAATCATGTATATCACAAGTACTTGAAGCTAAACCATTTGATTCCCATGGATTTGGAGCTAAGCCTTCTACTTCGCAATGATTTGAAGCTAAATCATGTGTTTCTCATGGATTTGAAACTAACACGTTTCTATCGCATGGATTTAAAGCTAACTCGTTTGTTTCGCATGCAGTTGAAGCAAAATCATGTATATCACAAGTATTTGAAGCTAAACCATTTGATTCGCATGGATTTGAATCTAAGCCATCTACTTCGCATTGATTTGAAGCTAAATCAAGAGTTTCGTTTGGGTTTGAAGAAAACTCGTTTGTTTCGCATGCAGTTGAAGCTATATCACTTATGCTCGCAAGTATTTGAAGCTAAATCATTCGTTTCGCATGGAGTTGAAGCTAAGCCTTCCACTTCGCATTGATTTGAAGATAAATCAAGTGTTTCGCTTAGATTTCATGCAAACTCGTTTGTTTCGCATGCAGTTGAAGCTAAATCATGTATATCACAAGAATTAGAAGATAATCCATTTGTTTTGCATGGATTCGAATATCAGCCTTCTATTTCGCATTGATTTGAAGCTAAATCATGTGTTTCTCATGGATTTAAAGTAACACGTTTGTTTCGCATGCAGTTGAAGCTCAATCATGTATTTGACAAGTATTTGAAGCTAAACCATTTGTTTCGCATGGATTTGAAAATCAGCCTTCTATTTCGTATTGATTTGAAGATAAATCACGAGTTTCGTCTGGATTTGAAGCTAACTCGTTTGTATCGCATGGATTTATAACTAACTCGTTTGTTTCGCATGCTGTTGAAGCTAAATCTTGTATATCACAAGTATTTGAAGCTAAACTATTTATTTCGCATGGATTCGAAAATCAGTCTTCTATTTCGCAATGATTTGATGCTAAATCATGTGTTTCTCATGGATTTGAAGCTAACTCGTTTCTATCGCATGGATTTATAGCTAACTCGTTTATTTGGCATGCTGTTGAAGCTAAATCTAGTATATCACAAGTATTTGAAGCTAAACCATTTGTTTCGCATGGATTCGAAAATCAGCCTTCTATTTCGCATTGATTTGAAGCTAAATCATGAGTTTCGCATGGATTTGAAGCTAACTCGTTTGTTTCGCATACAGTTGAACCTAAATCATGTATATCACAAGTATTTGAAGCTAAACCATTTGTTTCGCATGAATATTAAGCTAAACCATGTGCTTCGAATGAATTTGAAGCTAAATCATGTTTTTCGCATGTATTTGAAGCTAACTCGTTTGTTTCGCCTGCATGTGAAGCTAAATCATGTATATCACAAGTATTTGAAGCTAATCCATTTGATTCGCATGGATTTGAAGATAAGCCATCTACTTCGCATTGATTTGAAGCAAAATCAAGTGTTTCGCTTGGATTTGAACCTAACTCGTTTATTTCGCATGCAGTTGAAGCTCAATCATGTACATAACAAGTATTTGAAGCTAAACCATTTGTTTCGCATGGATTCGAAAATCAGCCTTCTATTTCGCAATAATTTGAAGCAAAATCGTGTGTTTCTCATGGATTTGAAGCTAACTCGTTTCTATCGCATGGATTTAAAGCTAACTCGTTTGTTTCGCAAGCAGTTGAAGCTTAATCATGTATATCACAAGTATTTGAAGCTAAACCATTTGTTTCGCATGGAGCCGAAAATCAGCCTTCTATTTCGCATTGATTTGAAACTAAATCATGAGTTTCCCATGGATTTGAAGCTAACTCGATTCTATCGCATGGATTTAAAGCTAACTCGTTTGTTTCGCATGCTGACGAAGCTAAATCTAGTATATCACAAGTATTTGAAGCTAAACCATTTGATTCGCATGGATTTGAAGCTAAGCCTTCCACTTCGCATTGATTTGAAGATAAATCATGTGTTTCGCTTGGATTTCAAGCAAACTCGTTTGTTTCGCATGCAGTTGAAGCTAGATCATGTATATCACAAGTATTTGCAGCTAAACCATTTCTTTCGCATGGATTCGAAAATCAGCCTTCTATTTTGCAATGATTTGAAGCTAAATCATGTGTTTCTCATGGATTTGAAGCTAAGTCGTTTGTTTGGCATGGATTTGAAGCTAACTCATTTGCTGGGCATGCAGTTGAAGCAAAATCATGTATATCACAAGTACTTGAAGCTAAACCATTTGATTCCCATGGATTTGGAGCTAAGCCTTCTACTTCGCATTGATTTGGAGCTAAATCATGTGTTTCGCATGGATTTGAAGTTAAGCCTTCGACTTCGCATTGATTTGTAGCTAAATCATGTGTTCCGCCTGGATTTGAAGATAACTCGATTGTTTCGCATGCAGTTGAAGCTCAATCATGTATATCTCAAGTATTTGAAGCTAAACCATTTGTTTCGCATTGGTTTTAAAGCTAAGCCTTCTACTTCGCATTGATTTGAAGCTAAATCATGTGTTACGCTTGGATAGGAAGCTCACTCGTTTGTTTTTCCAGCATTTGGAGCTATATTACTTATATCGCAAGTATTTGAAGCTGAACCATTTGTTTCGCATGAATATTAAGCTAAACCATTTGCTTCGAATGAATTTGAAGCTCAATCATGTTTTTCTCATGGATTTGAAGCTAACTGGTTTCTATCGCATGGATTTAATGCGAACACGTTTGTTTCGCATGCAGTTGAAGCTATATCACTTATGCTCGCAAGTTTTTGAAGCTAAATCATTCGTCTCGCATGGATTTGAAGCTAACTCGTTTGTTTCGCATGCAATTGAAGCAAAATCATGTATATCACAAGTATTTGAAGCTAAACCATTTGATTCCCATGGATTTGGAGCTAAGCCTTCAACTTCGCATTGATTTCGAGCTAAATCATGTGTTTCGCATGGATTTAAAGCTAACAAGTTTGTTTCGCATGCAGTTGAAGCTAAATCATGTATATCACAAGTTGATTTGAAGCTAATCCATTTGTTTCGCATGGATTCGAAAATCAGCCTTCTATTTTGCAATGATTTGAAGCTAAATCATGTGTTTCTCATGGATTTGAAGCTAACTCGTTGGTTTCGCATGGATTTGAAGCTAACTCGTTTGCTGGGCATGCAGTTGAAGCAAAATCATGTATATCACAAGTACTTGAAGCTAAACCATTTGATTCCCATGGATTTGGAGCTAAGCCTTCTACTTCGCATTGATTTGGAGCTAAATCATGTGTTTCGCATGGATTTAAAGCTAACAAGTTTGTTTCGCATGCAGTTGAAGCTAAATCATGTATATCACAAGTTGATTTGAAGCTAATCCATTTGTTTCGCATGGATTCGAAAATCAGCCTTCTATTTTGCAATGATTTGAAGCTAAATCATGTGTTTCTCATGGATTTGAAGCTAACTCGTTTGTTTCGCATGGATTTGAAGCTAACTCATTTGCTGGGCATGCAGTTGAAGCAAAATCATGTATATCACAAGTACTTGAAACTAAACCATTTGATTCCCATGGATTTGGAGCTAAGCCTTCTACTTCGCATTGATTTGGAGCTAAATCATGTGTTTCGCATGGATTTAAAGATAACTCGTTTGTTTCGCATGCTGTTGAATCTAAATCATGTATATCACAATTATTTGAAGCTAAACCATTTGTTTCGCATGGATTCGAAAATCAGCCTTCTATTCCGCATTGATTTGAAGCTAAATCATGAGTTTCGCATGGATTTGAAGCTAACTCGTTTGTTTCGCATAAACTTAATGCTAACACGTTTGTTTCGCATGCAGTTGAACCTAAATCATGTATATCACAAGTATTTGAAGCTAAACCATTTGTTTTGCATGGATTCGAAAATCAGCCTTGTATTTCGCATGGATTTGAAGTTAAGCCTTCGACTTCGCATTGATTTGTAGCTAAATAATGTGTTCCGCCTGGATTTGAAGATAACTCGATTGTTTCGCATGCAGTTGAAGCTCAATCATGTATATCTCAAGTATTTGAAGCTAAACCATTTGTTTCGCATTGGTTTTAAAGCTAAGCCTTCTACTTCGCATTGATTTGAAGCTAAATCATGTGTTACGCTTGGATATGAAGCTCACTCGTTTGTTTTTCCAGCATTTGAAGCTATATTACTTATATCGCAAGTATTTGAAGCTGAACCATTTGTTTCGCATGAATATTAAGCTAAACCATTTGCTTCGAATGAATTTGAAGCTAAATCATGTTTTTCTCATGGATTTGAAGCTAACTGGTTTCTATCGCATGGATTTAATGCGAACACGTTTGTTTCGCATGCAGTTGAAGCTATATCACTTATGCTCGCAAGTTTTTGAAGCTAAATCATTCGTTTCGCATGGATTTGAAGCTAACTCGTTTGTTTCGCATGCAATTGAAGCAAAATCATGTATATCGCAAGTATTTGAAGCTAAACCATTTGATTCCCATGGATTTGGAGCTAAGCCTTCAACTTCGCATTGATTTGGAGCTAAATCATGTGTTTCGCATGGATTTAAAGTAACACGTTTGTTTCGCATGCAGTTGAAGCTCAATCATGTATTTGACAAGTATTTGAAGCTAAACCATTTGTTTCGCATGGATTTGAAAATCAGCCTTCTATTTCGTATTGATTTGAAGATAAATCACGAGTTTCGTCTGGATTTGAAGCTAACTCGTTTGTATCGCATGGATTTATAACTAACTCGTTTGTTTCGCATGCTGTTGAAGCTAAATCTTGTATATCACAAGTATTTGAAGCTAAACTATTTATTTCGCATGGATTCGAAAATCAGTCTTCTATTTCGCAATGATTTGATGCTAAATCATGTGTTTCTCATGGATTTGAAGCTAACTCGTTTCTATCGCATGGATTTATAGCTAACTCGTTTATTTGGCATGCTGTTGAAGCTAAATCTAGTATATCACAAGTATTTGAAGCTAAACCATTTGTTTCGCATGGATTCGAAAATCAGCCTTCTATTTCGCATTGATTTGAAGCTAAATCATGAGTTTCGCATGGATTTGAAGCTAACTCGTTTGTTTCGCATACAGTTGAACCTAAATCATGTATATCACAAGTATTTGAAGCTAAACCATTTGTTTCGCATGAATATTAAGCTAAACCATGTGCTTCGAATGAATTTGAAGCTAAATCATGTTTTTCGCATGTATTTGAAGCTAACTCGTTTGTTTCGCCTGCATGTGAAGCTAAATCATGTATATCACAAGTATTTGAAGCTAATCCATTTGATTCGCATGGATTTGAAGATAAGCCATCTACTTCGCATTGATTTGAAGCAAAATCAAGTGTTTCGCTTGGATTTGAACCTAACTCGTTTATTTCGCATGCAGTTGAAGCTGAATCATGTACATAACAAGTATTTGAAGCTAAACCATTTGTTTCGCATGGATTCGAAAATCAGCCTTCTATTTCGCAATAATTTGAAGCAAAATCGTGTGTTTCTCATGGATTTGAAGCTAACTCGTTTCTATCGCATGGATTTAAAGCTAACTCGTTTGTTTCGCAAGCAGTTGAAGCTTAATCATGTATATCACAAGTATTTGAAGCTAAACCATTTGTTTCGCATGGAGCCGAAAATCAGCCTTCTATTTCGCATTGATTTGAAGCTAAATCATGAGTTTCCCATGGATTTGAAGCTAACTCGATTCTATCGCATGGATTTAAAGCTAACTCGTTTGTTTCGCATGCTGACGAAGCTAAATCTAGTATATCACAAGTATTTGAAGCTAAACCATTTGATTCGCATGGATTTGAAGCTAAGCCTTCCACTTCGCATTGATTTGAAGATAAATCATGTGTTTCGCTTGGATTTCAAGCAAACTCGTTTGTTTCGCATGCAGTTGAAGCTAGATCATGTATATCACAAGTATTTGCAGCTAAACCATTTCTTTCGCATGGATTCGAAAATCAGCCTTCTATTTTGCAATGATTTGAAGCTAAATCATGTGTTTCTCATGGATTTGAAGCTAAGTCGTTTGTTTGGCATGGATTTGAAGCTAACTCATTTGCTGGGCATGCAGTTGAAGCAAAATCATGTATATCACAAGTACTTGAAGCTAAACCATTTGATTCCCATGGATTTGGAGCTAAGCCTTCTACTTCGCATTGATTTGGAGCTAAATCATGTGTTTCGCATGGATTTGAAGTTAAGCCTTCGACTTCGCATTGATTTGTAGCTAAATCATGTGTTCCGCCTGGATTTGAAGATAACTCGATTGTTTCGCATGCAGTTGAAGCTCAATCATGTATATCTCAAGTATTTGAAGCTAAACCATTTGTTTCGCATTGGTTTTAAAGCTAAGCCTTCTACTTCGCATTGATTTGAAGCTAAATCATGTGTTACGCTTGGATAGGAAGCTCACTCGTTTGTTTTTCCAGCATTTGGAGCTATATTACTTATATCGCAAGTATTTGAAGCTGAACCATTTGTTTCGCATGAATATTAAGCTAAACCATTTGCTTCGAATGAATTTGAAGCTCAATCATGTTTTTCTCATGGATTTGAAGCTAACTGGTTTCTATCGCATGGATTTAATGCGAACACGTTTGTTTCGCATGCAGTTGAAGCTATATCACTTATGCTCGCAAGTTTTTGAAGCTAAATCATTCGTCTCGCATGGATTTGAAGCTAACTCGTTTGTTTCGCATGCAATTGAAGCAAAATCATGTATATCACAAGTATTTGAAGCTAAACCATTTGATTCCCATGGATTTGGAGCTAAGCCTTCAACTTCGCATTGATTTCGAGCTAAATCATGTGTTTCGCATGGATTTAAAGCTAACAAGTTTGTTTCGCATGCAGTTGAAGCTAAATCATGTATATCACAAGTTGATTTGAAGCTAATCCATTTGTTTCGCATGGATTCGAAAATCAGCCTTCTATTTTGCAATGATTTGAAGCTAAATCATGTGTTTCTCATGGATTTGAAGCTAACTCGTTGGTTTCGCATGGATTTGAAGCTAACTCGTTTGCTGGGCATGCAGTTGAAGCAAAATCATGTATATCACAAGTACTTGAAGCTAAACCATTTGATTCCCATGGATTTGGAGCTAAGCCTTCTACTTCGCATTGATTTGGAGCTAAATCATGTGTTTCGCATGGATTTAAAGCTAACAAGTTTGTTTCGCATGCAGTTGAAGCTAAATCATGTATATCACAAGTTGATTTGAAGCTAATCCATTTGTTTCGCATGGATTCGAAAATCAGCCTTCTATTTTGCAATGATTTGAAGCTAAATCATGTGTTTCTCATGGATTTGAAGCTAACTCGTTTGTTTCGCATGGATTTGAAGCTAACTCATTTGCTGGGCATGCAGTTGAAGCAAAATCATGTATATCACAAGTACTTGAAACTAAACCATTTGATTCCCATGGATTTGGAGCTAAGCCTTCTACTTCGCATTGATTTGGAGCTAAATCATGTGTTTCGCATGGATTTAAAGATAACTCGTTTGTTTCGCATGCTGTTGAATCTAAATCATGTATATCACAATTATTTGAAGCTAAACCATTTGTTTCGCATGGATTCGAAAATCAGCCTTCTATTCCGCATTGATTTGAAGCTAAATCATGAGTTTCGCATGGATTTGAAGCTAACTCGTTTGTTTCGCATGCAGTTGAAGCTGAATCATGTATATCACAAGTATTTGAAGCTAAACCATTTGATTCCCATGGATTTGGAGCTAAGCCTTCTACTTCGCATTGATTTGGAGCTAAATCATGTGTTTCGCATGGATTTAATGCGAACACGTTTGTTTCGCATGCAGTTGAAGCAAAATCATGTATATCACAAGTATTTGAAGCGAATCCATTTGATTCGCATGGATTTGAAGATAAGCCATCTACTTCGCATTGATTTGCAGAAAAATCAAGTGTTTCGCTTGGATTTGAAGCTAACTCGTTTGTTTCGCATGCAGTTGAAGCTATATCACTTATGCTCGCAAGTATTTGAAGCTAAATCATTCGTTTCGCATGGATTTGAAGCTAACTCGTTTGTTTCGCATGCAGTTGAAGCAAAATCATGTATACCACAAGTATTTGAAGCGAATCCATTTGATTCGCATGGATTTGAAGATAAGCCTCCTACTTCGCATTAATTTGAAGCTAACTCGATTGATTCGACTGCATTTGAATCTATATCACTTATATCGCAATTATCTGAAGATAAATCATTTGCTTCTCATGTATTTGAAGCTATGCCGTCTATTTCGCATGGATTTGAAGCTAACTCTTATTTTTCGCCTGTATTTGAAGATAAATCGTGTATATCACAAGTATTTGAAGCTAAACCATTTCTATCGCATGAATTTGAAGCTAAGACTCCTACTTCGCATTGATTTCAAGCTAAATCATGTGTTTCGCTTGGTTTTGAAGCTAACTCGTTTGTTTCGCATGCAGTTGAAGCTGACTCATGTATATCACAAGTATTTGAAGCTAAACCATTTGTTTCGCATGAATTCGAAGCTAAGCCTTCTACTTCGCATTGATTTGAATCTAAATCATGTGTTTCGCTTGGTTTTGAAGCTAACTCGTCTGTTTCGCATGCAGTTGAAGCTGAATCATGTATATCACAAGTATTTGAAGCTAAAACATTTGTTTCGCATGGATTTGAAGATAAGCCTCCTACTTCGCATTAATTTGAAGCTAACTCGATTGATTCGACTGCATTTGAATCTATATCACTTATATCGCAATTATCTGAAGATAAATCATTTGCTTCTCATGTATTTGAAGCTATGCCGTCTATTTCGCATTTATTTGAAGCTAAATCATATGTTTCGCATGGATTTGAAGCTAACTCTAATTTTTCGCCTGTATTTGAAGATAAATCGTGTATATCACAAGTATTTGAAGCTAAACCATTCCTTTCGCATGAATTTGAAGCTAAGCCTTCTACTTCGCATTGATTTGAAGCTAAATCTTTTGTTTCGCTTGGATTTGAAGCTAACTCGTTTGTTTCGCATGCAGTTGAAGCTAAATCATGTTTATCAAAAGTATTTGAAGCTAAAGCATTTGTTTCGCATGGATTTGAAGCCAAGCCTTCTACTTGCCATTGATTTGAATTTAAATCATGTGTTTGTCTTGGATTTGAAGCTAACATGTTTGTTTCGCATGCAGTTGAAGCAAAATCATGTATATCACAAGTATTTGAAGCGAATCCATTTGATTCGCATGGATTTGAAGATAAGCCATCTACTTCGCATTGATTTGCAGAACAATCAAGTGTTTCGCTTGGATTTGAAGCTAACTCGTTTGTTTCTCATGCAGTTGAAGCTATATCACTTATGCTCGCAAGTATTTGAAGCTAAATCATTCGTTTCGCATGGATTTGAAGCTAACTCGTTTGTTTCGCATGCAGTTGAAGCTAAATCATGTTTATCAAAAGTATTTGAAGCTAAAGCATTTGTTTCGCATGGATTTGAAGCTAACTCTTTTGTTTCGCCTGCATTTGAAGATAAATCATGTATATCACGAGTATTTGAAGCTAAACCGTTTGATTCACATGGATTTGAAGCTAAGCCTTCTACTTCGCATTGATTTGCAGCTAAATCATGTGTTTCGCTTGGTTTTGAAGCTAACTCGTTTGTTTCGCATGCAGTTGAAGCTAAATTATGTATATCACAAGTATTTGAAGCTAAACCATTTTTTTCGCATGAATTCGAAGCTAAGACTTCTACTTCGCATTGATTTAAATCTAAATCATGTGTTTTGCTTGGTTTTGAAGGTAACTCGTCTTTTTCGCATGCAGTTGAAGCTGAATCGTGTATATCACAAGTATTTGAAGCTAAACCATTTGATTCCCATGGATTTGGAGCTAAGCCTTCTACTTCGCATTGATTTGGAGCTAAATCATGTGTTTCGCTTGGTTTTGAAGCTAACACGTTTGTTTCGCATGCAGTTGAAGCAAAATCATGTATATCACAAGTATTTGAAGCGAATCCATTTGATTCGCATGGATTTGAAGATAAGCCATCTACTTCGCATTGATTTGCAGAAAAATCAAGTGTTTCGCTTGGATTTGAAGCTAACTCGTTTGTTTCGCATGCAGTTGAAGCTATATCACTTATGCTCGCAAGTATTTGAAGCTAAATCATTCGTTTCGCATGGATTTGAAGCTAACTCGTTTGTTTCGCATGCAGTTGTAGCAAAATCATGTATATCACAAGTATTTGAAGCGAATCCATTTGATTCGCATGGATTTGAAGATAAGCCATCTACTTCGCATTGATTTGCAGAAAAATCAAGTGTTTCGCTTGGATTTGAAGCTAACTCGTTTGTTTCTCATGCAGTTGAAGCTATATCACTTATGCTCGCAAGTATTTGAAGCTAAATCATTCGTTTCGCATGGATTTGAAGCTAACTCTTTTGTTTCGCCTGCATTTGAAGATAAATCATGTATATCACGAGTATTTGAAGCTAAAGCATTTGTTTCGCATGGATTTGAAGCTAACTCTTTTGTTTCGCCTGCATTTGAAGATAAATCATGTATATCACGAGTATTTGAAGCTAAACCGTTTGATTCACATGGATTTGAAGCTAAGCCTTCTACTTCGCATTGATTTGCAGCTAAATCATGTGTTTCGCTTGGTTTTGAAGCTAACTCGTTTGTTTCGCATGCAGTTGAAGCTAAATTATGTATATCACAAGTATTTGAAGCTAAACCATTTTTTTCGCATGAATTCGAAGCTAAGACTTCTACTTCGCATTGATTTAAATCTAAATCATGTGTTTTGCTTGGTTTTGAAGCTAACTCGTCTTTTTCGCATGCAGTTGAAGCTGAATCGTGTATATCACAAGTATTTGAAGCTAAACCATTTCTTTCGCATAAATTTGAAGCTAAGCCTTCTACTTCGCATTGATTTGAAGCTAAATCTTGTGTTTTGCTTGGTTTTGAAGCTAAGTCGTTTGTTACGCATGCAGTTGAAGCTAAATCATGTATATCACAAGTATTTTAAGCTAAACTATTTGATTCGCATGGATTTGAAATTAAGCCTTCTACTTCCTACTGATTTGAAGCTAAATCATGTGTTTCGTTTGAATTTGAAACTAAGCATTCTACTTCGCATTGATTTGAAGCTAAATCGTGTGTTTCGCATGGATTTGAAACTAAGCCGTCTATTGCGCATTGATTTGAAGCTAAATCATATTTTTCGCATGGATTTGAAGCTAACTCGTTTGTTTCGCATGCAGTTGAAGCTGAATCATGTATATCACAAGTATTTGAAGCTAAAACATTTGTTTCGCATGGATTTGAAGATAAGCCTCCTACTTCGCATTAATTTGAAGCTAACTCGATTGATTCGACTGCATTTGAATCTATATCACTTATATCGCAATTATCTGAAGATAAATCATTTGCTTCTCATGTATTTGAAGCTATGCCGTCTATTTCGCATTTATTTGAAGCTAAATCATATGTTTCGCATGGATTTGAAGCTAACTCTTATTTTTCGCCTGTATTTGAAGATAAATCGTGTATATCACAAGTATTTGAAGCTAAACCATTTCTATCGCATGAATTTGAAGCTAAGACTCCTACTTCGCATTGATTTGAAGCTAAATCATGTGTTTCGCTTGGTTTTGAAGCTAACTCGTTTGTTTCGCATGCAGTTGAAGCTGACTCATGTATATCACAAGTATTTGAAGCTAAACCATTTGTTTCGCATGAATTCGAAGCTAAGCCTTCTACTTCGCATTGATTTGAATCTAAATCATGTGTTTCGCTTGGTTTTGAAGCTAACTCGTCTGTTTCGCATGCAGTTGAAGCTGAATCATGTATATCACAAGTATTTGAAGCTAAAACATTTGTTTCGCATGGATTTGAAGATAAGCCTCCTACTTCGCATTAATTTGAAGCTAACTCGATTGATTCGACTGCATTTGAATCTATATCACTTATATCGCAATTATCTGAAGATAAATCATTTGCTTCTCATGTATTTGAAGCTATGCCGTCTATTTCGCATTTATTTGAAGCTAAATCATATGTTTCGCATGGATTTGAAGCTAACTCTTATTTTTCGCCTGTATTTGAAGATAAATCGTGTATATCACAAGTATTTGAAGCTAAACCATTCCTTTCGCATGAATTTGAAGCTAAGCCTTCTACTTCGCATTGATTTGAAGCTAAATCTTTTGTTTCGCTTGGATTTGAAGCTAACTCGTTTGTTTCGCATGCAGTTGAAGCTAAATCATGTTTATCAAAAGTATTTGAAGCTAAAGCATTTGTTTCGCATGGATTTGAAGCCAAGCCTTCTACTTGCCATTGATTTGAATTTAAATCATGTGTTTGTCTTGGATTTGAAGCTAACATGTTTGTTTCGCATGCAGTTGAAGCAAAATCATGTATATCACAAGTATTTGAAGCGAATCCATTTGATTCGCATGGATTTGAAGATAAGCCATCTACTTCGCATTGATTTGCAGAAAAATCAAGTGTTTCGCTTGGATTTGAAGCTAACTCGTTTGTTTCTCATGCAGTTGAAGCTATATCACTTATGCTCGCAAGTATTTGAAGCTAAATCATTCGTTTCGCATGGATTTGAAGCTAACTCGTTTGTTTCGCATGCAGTTGAAGCTAAATCATGTTTATCAAAAGTATTTGAAGCTAAAGCATTTGTTTCGCATGGATTTGAAGCTAACTCTTTTGTTTCGCCTGCATTTGAAGATAAATCATGTATATCACGAGTATTTGAAGCTAAACCGTTTGATTCACATGGATTTGAAGCTAAGCCTTCTACTTCGCATTGATTTGCAGCTAAATCATGTGTTTCGCTTGGTTTTGAAGCTAACTCGTTTGTTTCGCATGCAGTTGAAGCTAAATCATGTTTATCAAAAGTATTTGAAGCTAAAGCATTTGTTTCGCATGGATTTGAAGCTAACTCTTTTGTTTCGCCTGCATTTGAAGATAAATCATGTATATCACGAGTATTTGAAGCTAAACCGTTTGATTCACATGGATTTGAAGCTAAGCCTTCTACTTCGCATTGATTTGCAGCTAAATCATGTGTTTCGCTTGGTTTTGAAGCTAACTCGTTTGTTTCGCATGCAGTTGAAGCTAAATTATGTATATCACAAGTATTTGAAGCTAAACCATTTTTTTCGCATGAATTCGAAGCTAAGACTTCTACTTCGCATTGATTTAAATCTAAATCATGTGTTTTGCTTGGTTTTGAAGCTAACTCGTCTTTTTCGCATGCAGTTGAAGCTGAATCGTGTATATCACAAGTATTTGAAGCTAAACCATTTCTTTCGCATAAATTTGAAGCTAAGCCTTCTACTTCGCATTGATTTGAAGCTAAATCTTGTGTTTTGCTTGGTTTTGAAGCTAAGTCGTTTGTTACGCATGCAGTTGAAGCTAAATCATGTATATCACAAGTATTTTAAGCTAAACTATTTGATTCGCATGGATTTGAAATTAAGCCTTCTACTTCCTACTGATTTGAAGCTAAATCATGTGTTTCGTTTGAATTTGAAACTAAGCATTCTACTTCGCATTGATTTGAAGCTAAATCGTGTGTTTCGCATGGATTTGAAACTAAGCCGTCTATTGCGCATTGATTTGAAGCTAAATCATATTTTTCGCATGGATTTGAAGCTAACTCGTTTGTTTCGCATGCAGTTGAAGCTGAATCATGTATATCACAAGTACTTGAAGCTAAAACATTTGTTTCGCATGGATTTGAAGATAAGCCTCCTACTTCGCATTAATTTGAAGCTAACTCGATTGATTCGACTGCATTTGAATCTATATCACTTATATCGCAATTATCTGAAGATAAATCATTTGCTTCTCATGTATTTGAAGCTATGCCGTCTATTTCGCATTTATTTGAAGCTAAATCATATGCTTCGCATGGATTTGAAGCTAACTCTTATTTTTCGCCTGTATTTGAAGATAAATCGTGTATATCACAAGTATTTGAAGCTAAACCATTTCTATCGCATGAATTTGAAGCTAAGACTCCTACTTCGCATTGATTTGAAGCTAAATCATGTGTTTCGCTTGGTTTTGAAGCTAACTCGTTTGTTTCGCATGCAGTTGAAGCTGACTCATGTATATCACAAGTATTTGAAGCTAAACCATTTGTTTCGCATGAATTCGAAGCTAAGCCTTCTACTTCGCATTGATTTGAATCTAAATCATGTGTTTCGCTTGGTTTTGAAGCTAACTCGTCTGTTTCGCATGCAGTTGAAGCTGACTCATGTATATCACAAGTATTTGAAGCTAAACCATTTGTTTCGCATGAATTTGAAGCTAAGCCTTCTACTTCGCATTGATTTGAAGCTAAATCTTTTGTTTCGCTTGGATTTGAAGCTAACTCGTTTGTTTCGCATGCAGTTGAAGCTAAATCATGTTTATCAAAAGTATTTGAAGCTAAAGCATTTGTTTCGCATGGATTTGAATCCAAGCCTTCTACTTGCCATTGATTTGAATTTAAATCATGTGTTTGTCTTGGATTTGAAGCTAACATGTTTGTTTCGCATGCAGTTGAAGCAAAATCATGTATATCACAAGTATTTGAAGCGAATCCATTTGATTCGCATGGATTTGAAGATAAGCCATCTACTTCGCATTGATTTGCAGAAAAATCAAGTGTTTCGCTTGGATTTGAAGCTAACTCGTTTGTTTCTCATGCAGTTGAAGCTATATCACTTATGCTCGCAAGTATTTGAAGCTAAATCATTCGTTTCGCATGGATTTGAAGCTAACTCGTTTGTTTCGCATGCAGTTGAAGCTAAATCATGTTTATCAAAAGTATTTGAAGCTAAAGCATTTGTTTCGCATGGATTTGAAGCTAACTCTTTTGTTTCGCCTGCATTTGAAGATAAATCATGTATATCACGAGTATTTGAAGCTAAACCGTTTGATTCACATGGATTTGAAGCTAAGCCTTCTACTTCGCATTGATTTGCAGCTAAATCATGTGTTTCGCTTGGTTTTGAAGCTAACTCGTTTGTTTCGCATGCAGTTGAAGCTAAATTATGTATATCACAAGTATTTGAAGCTAAACCATTTTTTTCGCATGAATTCGAAGCTAAGACTTCTACTTCGCATTGATTTAAATCTAAATCATGTGTTTTGCTTGGTTTTGAAGCTAACTCGTCTTTTTCGCATGCAGTTGAAGCTGAATCGTGTATATCACAAGTATTTGAAGCTAAACCATTTCTTTCGCATAAATTTGAAGCTAAGCCTTCTACTTCGCATTGATTTGAAGCTAAATCTTGTGTTTTGCTTGGTTTTGAAGCTAAGTCGTTTGTTACGCATGCAGTTGAAGCTAAATCATGTATATCACAAGTATTTTAAGCTAAACTATTTGATTCGCATGGATTTGAAATTAAGCCTTCTACTTCCTACTGATTTGAAGCTAAATCATGTGTTTCGTTTGAATTTGAAACTAAGCATTCTACTTCGCATTGATTTGAAGCTAAATCGTGTGTTTCGCATGGATTTGAAACTAAGCCGTCTATTGCGCATTGATTTGAAGCTAAATCATATTTTTCGCATGGATTTGAAGCTAACTCGTTTGTTTCGCATGCAGTTGAAGCTGAATCATGTATATCACAAGTATTTGAAGCTAAAACATTTGTTTCGCATGGATTTGAAGATAAGCCTCCTACTTCGCATTAATTTGAAGCTAACTCGATTGATTCGACTGCATTTGAATCTATATCACTTATATCGCAATTATCTGAAGATAAATCATTTGCTTCTCATGTATTTGAAGCTATGCCGTCTATTTCGCATTTATTTGAAGCTAAATCATATGTTTCGCATGGATTTGAAGCTAACTCTTATTTTTCGCCTGTATTTGAAGATAAATCGTGTATATCACAAGTATTTGAAGCTAAACCATTTCTATCGCATGAATTTGAAGCTAAGACTCCTACTTCGCATTGATTTGAAGCTAAATCATGTGTTTCGCTTGGTTTTGAAGCTAACTCGTTTGTTTCGCATGCAGTTGAAGCTGACTCATCTATATCACAAGTATTTGAAGCTAAACCATTTGTTTCGCATGAATTCGAAGCTAAGCCTTCTACTTCGCATTGATTTGAATCTAAATCATGTGTTTCGCTTGGTTTTGAAGCTAACTCGTCTGTTTCGCATGCAGTTGAAGTTGAATCATGTATATCACAAGTATTTGAAGCTAAACCATTCCTTTCGCATGAATTTGAAGCTAAGCCTTCTACTTCGCATTGATTTGAAGCTAAATCTTTTGTTTCGCTTGGATTTGAAGCTAACTCGTTTGTTTCGCATGCAGTTGAAGCTAAATCATGTATATCAAAAGTATTTGAAGCTAAAGCATTTGTTCCGCATGGATTCGAAAATCGGCCTTCTATTTCGCATTGATTTGAAGCTAAATCATGAGTTTCGCATGGATTTGAAGCTAACTCGTTTGTTTCGCATGGATTTGAAGCGAACTCGTTTGTTTTGCAAGCAGTTGAAGCAAAATCATGTATATCACAAGTATTTGAAGCTAAACCATTTGATTCGCATGGATTTGATGCGAAGCCTTCTACTTCGCATTGATTTGAAGCTATATCAAGTGTTTCGTTTGGATGTGAAGCAAACTCGTTTGTTTCGCATGCAGTTGAAGATATATCACTTATGTTCGCAAGTATTTGAAGCTAAATCATTCGATTCGCATCGATTTGAAAATAAGCCTCCTACTTCGCATTGATTTGGAGCTAAATCATGTGTTTCGTTTGGATTTGAAGCTAAGTCTCCTACTTCGCATTCATTTGAAGAAAATCATGTGTTTCGTTTGGATTTGAAGCTAAATCGCTTGTTTCGCATGCAGTTGAAGCTGAATCATATGTAAAACAAGTATTTGAAGCTAAACCCTTTGCTTCGCATGGATTTGAAGCTAATTCTTCTACTACGCATTGATTTGAAGTTAAAATATGTTTTACCCTGGGATTTGAGGCTCACTCGTTTGTTTCGCCTGCATTTGAAGCTATGTCACTTATATCCAAGGTATTTGTAGCTAAACCATTTGTTTCTAATGTATTTCAAGCTAAGCCTTCCACTTCGAATTGATTTGAAACTAAGTAATGTGTTTCGCTTGGATTTGAAGCTAAAGCGTTTGTTTCGAATGCAGTTGAAGCTACATCATGTATATCACAAGTATCTCAAGCAAAATCATTCGTTTCGCATGGATTTGAAGCTAGGCCTTCTACTTCGCATGAATTCGAAGCTAAATCATGTGTTTCGATTGGATTTGAAGCTAACTCGTTTGTTTCACATGCTGTTGAAGCTAATCATGTATATCACAAGTATTTAAAGCTAAATCATTCGTTTCGCATGGATTTGAAGCTAAGCCTTCTACTTCGCATGGATTTGAAGCTAAGCCTTCTCCTTCGCATTGATTTGGAGCAAAATCATGTGTTTCGCATTGATTTATAGCTAACACGTTTGTTTTGCATGCAGTTGAAGCTAAATCATGTATATCACAAGTATTTGAAGCTAAACCATTTGTTTCGCATGGATTCGAAAATCAGCTTTCTATTTCGCAATGATTTGAAGCTAAATCATGTGTTTCTCATGGATTTGAAGCTAACTCGTTTCTATCGCGTGGATTTAAAGCTAACTCGTTTGTGTCGCATGCTGTTGAAGCTAAATCTAGTATATCACAAGTATTTGAAGCTAATCCATTTGTTTCGCATGGATTCGAAAATCAGCCTTCTATTTCGCATTGATTTGAAGTTAAATCATGAGTTTCGCATGGATTTGAAGCTAACTCGTTTGTTTCGCTTGGATTTGATGCTAACTCGCTTGTTTCGCATGCAGTTGAAGCTGAGTCATGTATATCACAAATATTTTAGGGCTAAGCCATTTGTATCTCATGTTTTCGAAGCTAAGCCGTCTACTTCGCATTGATTTGAAGCAAAATCAAGTATTTCGCTTGGATTTGAAGCTAACTCGTTTGTTTCGCATGCAGTTGAAGCTCAATTATGTATCTCACAAGTATTTGAAGCTAATCCATTTGTTTCGCATGGATTTGAAGCTAAGCCTTCTTCTTCGCATTGATTTGAAGCTAAATCATGTCTTACGCTTGGATTTGATGCTCACTCCTTTGTTTCTCCTGCATTTGAAGCTCTATCACTTATATCACAAGTAATTGAATCTAAACCATTTGATTCGCATGGATTTGGAGCTAAGCATTCTACTTCGCATTGATTCGGAGCAAAATCATGTGTTTCGCATGGATTTATAGCTAACACGTTTGTTTTGCATGCAGTTGAAACTAAATCATGTATATCACAAGTATTTGAAGCTAAACCATTTGTTTCGCATGGATTCGAAAATCAGCTTTCTATTTCGCAATGATTTGAAGCTAAATCATGTGTTTCTCATGGATTTGAAGCTAACTCGTTTCTATCGCGTGGATTTAAAGCTAACTCGTTTGTGTCGCATGCTGTTGAAGCTAAATCTAGTATATCACAAGTATTTGAAGCTAATCCATTTGTTTCGCATGGATTCGAAAATCAGCCTTCTATTTCGCATTGATTTGAAGTTAAATCATGAGTTTCGCATGGATTTGAAGCTAACTCGTTTGTTTCGCTTGGATTTGATGCTAACTCGCTTGTTTCGCATGCAGTTGAAGCTGAGTCATGTATATCACAAATATTTTAGGGCTAAGCCATTTGTATCTCATGTTTTCGAAGCTAAGCCGTCTACTTCGCATTGATTTGAAGCAAAATCAAGTATTTCGCTTGGATTTGAAGCTAACTCGTTTGTTTCGCATGCAGTTGAAGCTCAATTATGTATCTCACAAGTATTTGAAGCTAATCCATTTGTTTCGCATGGATTTGAAGCTAAGCCTTCTCCTTCGCATTGATTTGAAGCTAAATCATGTCTTACGCTTGGATTTGATGCTCACTCCTTTGTTTCTCCTGCATTTGAAGCTCTATCACTTATATCACAAGTAATTGAATCTAAACCATTTGATTCGCATGGATTTGGAGCTAAGCATTCTACTTCGCATTGATTCGGAGCAAAATCATGTGTTTCGCATGGATTTATAGCTAACACGTTTGTTTTGCATGCAGTTGAAACTAAATCATGTATATCACAAGTATTTGAAGCTAAACCATTTGTTTCGCATGGACTCGAAAATCAGCTTTCTATTTCGCAATGATTTGAAGCTAAATCATGTGTTTCTCATGGATTTGAAGCTAACTCGTTTCTATCGCGTGGATTTAAAGCTAACTCGTTTGTGTCGCATGCTGTTGAAGCTAAATCTAGTATATCACAAGTATTTGAAGCTAATCCATTTGTTTCGCATGGATACGAAAATCAGCCTTCTATTTCGCATTGATTTGAAGTTAAATCATGAGTTTCGCATGGATTTGAATCTAACTCGTTTGTTTCGCATGGATTTGAAGCTAACTCATTTGTTCCGCATGCAGTTGAACCAAAATCATGTATATCACAAGTATTTGAAGCTAAACCATTTGTTTCGCATGAATTTGAAGCTAAACCTACTACTTCGCATTGATTTGAATCTAAACCATTTGTTTCTCATGGATTTGATGCTAAAACTTCTACTTGGCATTGATTTGAATCTAAATCATGTGTTTCGCTTGGATTTGAAGCTAACTCGTTTGTTTCGCATGCATTTGAAGCTAAATCATGTATGTCACATGTATTTGAAGCTAAACCATGTGTTTCGCATGGATTTGAATCTAACTCGTTTGTTTCGCCAGCATTTGAAGCTACAACACTTCTATTCGCAAGTATTTGAAACTTAATCATTCCCTTTCGCATGTATTTGTAGCTAAGCCTTCAACTTCGCATTGATTTGAAGCTAAATCATGTGTTTCGCATGGATTTGAAGCTAAGCCGTCTACTTCGCATTGATTTGAAGATGAATCATGTGTTTCGCTTGGATTTGAAGTTCACTCTTTTGTTTCGCATGCAGTTGAAGCTAAATCATGTATATAACACGTATTTGAAGCTAAGCCATTTGTTACGCATGGATTTAAAGCTAAGCCTTCTACTTCGCATTGATTTGTAGCTATATCATGTGTTCGGCATGGATTTGAAGATAACTCCTTTGTTTCGCATATAACTGAAGCTAAATCATGTATATCAGAAGTATTTAAAGCTAAACCATTTGTTTCGCATGAATTCGAAAATCAGCCTTCTATTTCGCAATGAATTGAAGCTAAATCATGTGTTTCTCATGGATTTGAAGCTAACTCGTTTGTTTCGCATGCAGTTGAAGCAAAATCATGTATATCACAAGTATTTGAAGCTAAACCATTTGATTCCCATGGATTTGGAGCTAAGCCTTCTACTTCGCATTGATTTGGAGCTAAATCATGTGTTTCGCATGGATTTAAAGCGAACACGTTTGTTTCGCATGCAGTTGAAGCTAAATCATGTATATCACAAGTTCATTTGAAGCTAAACCATTTGTTTCGCATGGATTCGAAAATCAGCCTTCTATTTCGCAATGATTTGAAGCTAGATCATGTGTTTCTCATGGATTTGAAGCTAACTCGTTTCTATCGCATGGATTTAAAGCTAACTCGTTTGTTTCGCATGGATTTGATGCTACTCGTTTGTTTCGCATGCTGTTGCAGCTAAATCATGTATATCACAAGCATTTGAAGCTAAATCATTTGTTTCGCAAGGATTCGAAGATCAGCCTTCTACTTCACATTGATTTGAAGCTAAATCATGTGCTACGCTTGGATTTGAATCTCACTCTTTCGTTTCGTCTGCATTTGAAGCTATATCACTTATATTCGCAAGTATTTGAAGCTAATCCATTTGATTCGCATGGATTTGAAGATAAGCCATCTACTTCGCATTGATTTGCAGCAAAATCAAGTGTTTCGCTTGGAATTGAAGCTAACTCGTTTGTTTCGCATGCAGTTGAAGCTAAATCATGTTTATCACAAGTATCTGAATATAAACCATCTGTTTCGCATGAATATTGAGCTAAACCATGTGATTCGCATGAATTTGAAGCTAAATGATGTGTTTCGCTTGGTTTTGAAGCTAACTCTTTTGTTTCGCCTGCATTTGAAGATAAATCATGTATAGCACAAGTATTTGAAGCTAAACCATTTGTATCGCGTGGATTTCAAGATATGACTTCTACTTCGCATTGATTTGAAGCTAACTCGATTGTTTCGTCTGCATATGAAGCTATATCACTTATAACGCAATTATCTGCAGCTAAGCCATTTGTTTCTCATGTATTTGAAGCTAAGCCTTCCACTTCGCATTGATTTGAACCTAAATAATGTGTTTCGGTTGGATTTGAAGGTAAAGCGTTTGTTTCGCATGCAGTTGAAGCTAAATCATGTATATCACAAGTATTTGAAGCTAAACCATTTGTTTCGCATGGATTCGAAGATCAGCTTTCTACTTCGCATTGATTTGAAGCTAAATCAAGTGTTTCGCTTGGATTTGAAGCTAACTCGTTTGTTTCGCATGCAGTTGAAGCTATATCACTTATGTTCGCAAGTATTTGAAGCTAAATCATTCGGTTCGCATGGAGTTGAAGCTAAGCCTTCTACTTCGCATTGATTTGAAGCTAAATCATGTGTTTCGCATGGATTTGAAACTAACTCGTTTGTTTCGCATGCTGTTGAAGCAAAATTTAGTATATCACAAGTATTTGAAGCTAAACCGTTTGTTTCGCATGGATTCGAAAATCAGCCTTCTATATCGCATTGATTTGAAGCTAAATCATGTGTTTCTCATGCATTTGAAGATAAGCCTTCTACTTCGCATGGATTTGAAGCTAATCCTTCTACTTCGCATTGATTTGAAGCTAAATCATATGTTTCGCTTGGATTTGAAGGTAACTCGACTGCATCGTCTGCATTTGAATCTTTTTCATTTATATCGCTTGTATTTGAAGATAAATCATGTGTTACGCACGGATTTGGAAGCTAAACCTTCTACATCGCATTGATTTGAAGCTAAATCATGTGTTTCGCTTGGATTGGAAGCAAAGCCTTCTACTTCGCATTAATTTGAAGCTAAATCACGTGTTTCGCATGAATTTGAAGCTAAACCTTCTACTTTGCTCTGATTAGAAGCTAACTCGTTTGTTTCGCCTGCATTTTTAGCTATATGATTTATATCGCAAGTATTTTAAGCTAAATCATTTGTGTCGCATGGATTTGAAGTCAAGCCGTCTACATCGCATTGATTTGGAGCTAAATCATGTATTTCGTATGGATTTGAAGCTAACTCGTTTGTTTCGCATGCAGTTGAGGCTAAATCGGGCATATCACAAGTATTTGAAGCTGAACCATTTGTTTCGCATGAATATTAATCTAATCCATGTGTTTCGCATGAACTTGAAGCTAAATCATGTGTTTCGCACGGATGTGAAGCTAACTCGTTTGTTTCGCATGCTGTTGAAGCTAAATCTAGTATATCACAAGTATTTGAAGCTAAACCGTTTGATTCCCATTGATTTGGAGCAATGCCTTCTACTTCGCATTGATTTGGAGCTCAATCATGTGTTTCGCATGGATTTAAAGCTAACACGTTTGTTTCGCATGCAGTTGAAGCTATATCATGTATATCACAAGTATTTGAAGCCAAGCCATTTGTTTTGCATGGATTTGGAGCTGTGCCTTCCACTTCGCATTGATTTGAAGCCAAATCATGTGTTACGCTTGGATTTGAAGCTCTCTCGTTTATTTCTCCTGCATTTGAAGCTATATCACTTATATGGCAAGTATATGAAGCTAAATCATTTGTGTCGCATGGATTTGATGCTAAGCCTTCTACTTCGCATTGATTTGGAGCTAAATCATGTGTTTCGCATGGATATAAGGCTAACACGTTTCTTTCGTATGCAGTTGAAGCTAAATCATGTATATCACAAGTATTTGAACCTAAACCATTTGTTTCGCATGGATTCGAAGATCAGCCTTCTCTTTCGCATTGATTTGAAGCTAAATCATGTGTTTCGCATGGATTTGAAACTAACTCGTTTGTTTCGCATGCTGTTGAAGCAAAATTTAGTATATCACAAGTATTTGAAGCTAAACCGTTTGTTTCGCATGGATTCGAAAATCAGCCTTCTATATCGCATTGATTTGAAGCTAAATCATGTGTTTCTCATGCATTTGAAGATAAGCCTTCTACTTCGCATGGATTTGAAGCTAATCCTTCTACTTCGCATTGATTTGAAGCTAAATCATATGTTTCGCTTGGATTTGAAGGTAACTCGTTTGCTTCTCCTGCATTTGAAGCTAAATCATGTTTATCACAAGTATTTGAAACTGAACCATCTGTTTCGCATGGTTTCGAAGATAAGCATTCCACTTCGCATTGATTTGAAGCTAAATCATGTGATCGACATTGATTTGAAGGTAACTCTTTTGTTTCGCATGCAGTTGAAGCTAAATCACGTATATCGCAAGTATTTGAAGCTAAATGATTAGTGTCGCTTGGATTTGATGCTAAGCCTTCTACATCGCATTGATTTGAATCAAAATCATGTGTTTCGCTTGGATTTGAAGCTAACTCGACTGCATCGTCTGCATTTGAATCTTTTTCATTTATATCGCTTGTATTTGAAGATAAATCATGTGTTACGCACGGATTTGGAAGCTAAACCTTCTACATCGCATTGATTTGAAGCTAAATCATGTGTTTCGCTTGGATTGGAAGCAAAGCCTTCTACTTCGCATTAATTTGAAGCTAAATCACGTGTTTCGCGTGGATTTGAAGCTAAACCTTCTAAATCGCATTGATTTGAAGATAAATCATGTAATTCGCTTGGATTTGAAGCAAACTCGTTAGTTTCCCCTGCATTTGAAGCTATATCACTTATATCGCAGGTATCTGATGCTAAATCATTTGTTTCGCATGGATTTGAAGCTATCTCGTTTGTTTCGCCTGCATTTGTATCTATATCACATATATCGCAAATATTTGAAGCTAAATGATTTGCTTCGCATGAATTTGAAGCTAAACCTTCTACTTTGCACTGATTAGAAGCTAACTCGTTTGTTTCGCATGCAGTTGAGGCTAAATCAGGCATATCACAAGTATTTGAAGCTGAACCATTTGTTTCGCATGAATATTAATCTAATCCATGTGTTTCGCATGAACTTGAAGCTAAATCATGTGTTTCGCACGGATGTGAAGCTAACTCGTTTGTTTCGCATGCTGTTGCAGCTAAATCATGTATATCACAAGTATTTGAAGCTAAACAATTTGATTCCCATGGATTTGGAGCAATGCCTTCTACTTCGCATTGATTTGGAGCTAAATCATGTGTTTCGCATGGATTTAAAGCTAACACATTTGTCTCGCATGCAGTTGAAGCTAAATCATGTATATCACAAGTATTTGAAGCTAAACCACTTGTTTTGCATGGATTCGAAAATCAGCCTTCTATTTCGCATTGATTTGAAACTAAATCATGTGTTTCTAATGGATTTGAAGCTAACTCGTTTCTATCGCATGGATTTAAAGCTAACTCGTTTGTTTCGCATGCTGTTGAAGCTAAATCTAGTATATCACAAGTATTTGAAGCTGAACCGTTTGATTCCCATGGATTTGGAGCAATGCCTTCTACTTCGCATTGATTTGGAGCTCAATCATGTGTTTCGCATGGATTTAAAGCTAACACGTTTGTTTCGCATGCAGTTGAAGCTATATCATGTATATCACAAGTATTTGAAGCCAAGCCATTTGTTTTGCATGGATTTGGAGCTGTGCCTTCCACTTCGCATTGATTTGAAGCCAAATCAAGTGTTTCGTTTGGATGTGAAGCTCTCTCGTTTATTTCTCCTGAATTTGAAGCTATATCACTTATATGGCAAGCATTTGAAGCTAAATCATTTGTGTCGCATGGACTTGATGCTAAGCTTTCTACTTCGCATTGATTTGAAGTTAAATCATGTGTTACGCTTGGATTTGAAGCTCTCTCGTTTATTTCTCCTGCATTTGAAGCTATATCACTTATATGGCAAGTATATGAAGCTAAATCATTTGTGTCGCATGGATTTGATGCTAAGCCTTCTACTTCGCATTGATTTGGAGCTAAATCATGTGTTTCGCATGGATTTAAGGCTAACACGTTTCTTTCGTATGCAGTTGAAACTAAATCATGTATATCACAAGTATTTGAACCTAAACCATTTGTTTCGCATGGATTCGAAGATCAGCCTTCTCTTTCGCATTGATTTGGAGCTAAATCATGTGTTTCGCATGGATTTAAAGCTAACACGTATGTTTCGCATGCAGTTGAAACTAAATCATGTGTATCACAATTATTTGAAGCTAAACCATTTGTTTCGCATGGATTCGAAAATCAGCCTTCTATTTCGCAATGATTTGAAGCTAAATCATATTTTTCTCATGGATTTGAAGCTAACTCGTTTCTATCGCATGGATTTAAAGCTAAATCGTTTGTTTCGCATGCTGTAGAAGCTAAATCTAGTATATCACAAGTACTTGAAGCTAAACCATTTGTTTCGCATGGATTCGAGAATCGGCCTTGTATTTCGCATTGATTTGAAGATAAATCATGTGTTTCTCATGGATTTGAAGCTAACTCGTTTCTATCGCATGGATTTAAAGCTAACTCGTTTGTTTCGCATGCTGTTGAAGCTAAATCTAGTATATCACAAGTATTGGAAGCTAAACCGTTTGTTTCGCTTGGATTCGAATATCAGCCTTCTATTTCGCATTGATTTGTATCTAAATCATGAGTTTCGCATGGATTCGAAGATCAGCCTTCTCTTTCGCATTGATTAGAAGCTAAATCATGAGTTTCGCATGGACTTGAAGCTAACTCGTTTGTTTCGCATGGATTTGAAGCTAACTCATTAGTTTCGCTTGCAGTTGAAGCATAATCATGTATATCACAAGTATTTGAAGCTAAACCATTTGATTCGCATGGATTTGAAGCTAAGCCTTGTAGTTCGCATTTATTTGAAGCTAAATCAAGCGTTGCGTTTGGATTTGAAGAAAACTCGTTTGTTTCCCATGCAGTTGAAGCTACATCACTTATGTTCGCAAGTATTTGAAGCTAAATTATGTGTTTCTCATGGATTTGAAGCTAACTCGTTTCTATCGCATGGATTTGAAGCTAACTCGTTTGTTTCGCATGGATTTGAAGCTAACTCGTTTGTGTCGCCTGCATGTGAAACTAAATCATGTATATGGCAAGTATTTGAAGCTAAACCATTTGATTCGCATGGATTTGAAGCTAAGCCTTCTACTTCGCATTGATTTGAAGCTAAATCAAGTGTTTCGTTTGGATGTGAAGCGAACTCGTTTGTTTCGCCTGCATTTGAAGCTATATCACTTATATCACAATTATCTGAAGATAAATCATTTGTTTCTCATGTATTTGAAGGTAAGGCTCCCACTGTGCATTTATTTGTAAGCCTTTGGGCAGGTGCTGCACGTAAAATCACTCAAGATTCTGTGCATTTATTTGAAGCTAAATCATGTGTTTCGCTTGAATTTGAAGCTATCTCGTTTGTTTCGCATGGATTTGAGGCTAACTCGTTTGTTTCGCCTGCATTTGAAGTTAAATCATGTATATCACAAATATTTGAAGCTAATCCATTTGTTTCGCATGGATTCGAAGATAAACCTTCTACTTCGCATTAATTTGAAGCTAAATCAAGTGTTTCGTGTGGATTTAAAGCTAACTCGTTTGTTTCGTTTGCATTTGAAGCAATATCACTTATATCCCGAGTGTTTGAAGCTATATGATTTGTTTCGCATGGATTTGAAGCTAAACCTTCCACATCGCATTGATTTGCAATTCAATCATATTTTTCGCATGGATTTGAAGCTAACTCGTTAGGTCGTCTGCATTCGAAACTATATCACTTATATCCCAAGTGTTTGAAGCTAAATCATTCATTTCGCATGGATTTGAAGCTAAACCTTCCACATCGCTTTGATTTGCAGCTAAATCAAGTGTTTCGCATGGATTTGAAGTTAAACCTTCTACATCGCATTGATTTGCAGCATAAACTTGTGTTTCGCATGGACTTGAAGCTAACTCGTTTGTTTCCCTTTCATTTGAATCTATATCACTTATATCACAAGTATCTCATGCTTATTCATTTGTTCCGCATGGATTTGAATCCAAACCTGCTACATCGCATTGATTTGCAGCTAAACCTTCTACATCGCATTGATTTGAAGATAAATCATGTGATTCGCTTGGCTTTGAAGCTAACTCGTTTGTTTCGTCCGCATTTGAAGCTATATCACTTATATCCCAAGTGTTTGAAGCTAAACCATTTGTTTCGCATGGATTTGAAGCTAAACCTTCTACTTCGCATTGATTTGAAGCTAAATCATGTGTATCGCATGGATTTTGAAGCTAACTCGTTTGTTTCGTCTGCATTTGAAGCTACATCACTTATATCGCAGTATCTGAACCTAAATCATATGTTTCGCATGGATTTGAAATTATAACTTCTACATAGCATTGATTTGCAGCTAAATCATGTGTTTCGCATCGATTTAAAGGTAACTCGTTAGTTTCGCCTGAATTTGAAGCTATATCACATATATCGCAAGTATCTGAAGCTAAGTCATTTGTTTCGCATGGGTTTGAAGCTAACCCTTCTACATCGCTTTGATTTGCAGCTAAATCATGTGTTTCGCATGGATTTGAAGCTAACTCGATTGTTTCCCCTGCATTTGAAACTATATCACTTATACCGCAAGTATCTGATGCAAAATCATTCATTTCGCATGTATTTGAAGCTAAACCTTCTACATCGCTTTGATTTGCAGCTAAATCATGTGTTTCGCATGGATTTGAAGTTAAACCTTCTACATCGCATTGATTTGCAGCATAAACTTGTGTTTCTCATGCACTTGATGCTAACTCGATTGTTTCCCTTTCATTTGAATCTATATCACTTATATCACAAGTATCTCATGCTTATTCATTTGTTTCGCATGGATTTCAAGCTAATCCTTCTACTTCGCATCGATTTGAAGCTAAATCATGTGTTTTGCATGGATTTGAAGCTAACTCGTTTGCTTCGTCTGCATTTGAAACAGTATCACTTATACCGCAAGTATCTGATGCTAAATCATTTGTTTCGCATGGATTTGAATCTAAGCCTACTATTTCGCATGTATTTAAAGCTAAATGATGTGTATCGCATAGATTTTGAAGCCAACTCGTACGTTTCGCCTGCATTTGATGCTAAATCACTTATATCCCAAGTGTTTGAAGCTAAATCATTCATTTCGCATGGATTTGAAGCTAAACCTTCTACATCGCTTTGATTTGCAGCTAAATCATGTGTTTCGCATGGATTTGAAGTTAAACCTTCTACATCGCCTTGATTTGCAGCATAAACTTGTGTTTCGCATGGACTTGAAGCTAACTCGTTTGTTTCCCTTTCATTTGAATCTATATCACTTATATCACAAGTATCTCATCCTTATTCATTTGTTTCGCATGGATTTGAAGCTAAACCTTCTACATCGCATTGATTTGCAGCTAAATCCTGTGATTCGCTTGGGTTTGAACTTAACTCGTTTGTTTCGTCTGCACTTGAAGCTATATCACTTATATCCCAAGTGTTTGAATCTAAATCATTTGTTTCGCATGGATTTGAAGCTAAACCTTCTACTTCGCATTGATTTGCAGCTAAATCCTGTGATTCGCTTGGGTTTGAAGTTAACTCATTTGTTTCGTCTGCACTTGAAGCTATATCACTTATATCCCAAGTGTTTGAAGCTAAACCATTTGTTTCGCATGGATTTGAAGCTAAACCTTCTACTTCGCATTGATTTGAAGCTAAATCATGTGTATCGCATGGATTTTGAAGCTAACTCGTTTGTTTCGTCTGCATTTGAAGCTACATCACTTATATCGCAGTATCTGAACCTAAATCATATGTTTCGCATGGATTTGAAATTAAAACTTCTACATAGCATTGATTTGCAGCTAAATCATGTGTTTCGCATTGATTTAAAGGTAACTCGTTAGTTTCGCCTGAATTTGAAGCTATATCACATATATCGCAAGTATCTGAAACTAAGTCATTTGTTTCGCATGGATTTGAAGCTAACCCTTCTACATCGCTTTGATTTGCAGCTAAATCATGTGTTTCGCATGGATTTGAAGCTAACTCGATTGTTTCCCCTGCATTTGAATCTATATCACTTATATCACAAGTATCTCATGCTTATTCATTTGTTTCGCATGGATTTCAAGCTAATCCTTCTACTTCGCATCGATTTGAAGCTAAATCATGTGTTTTGCATGGATTTGAAGCTAACTCGTTTGCTTCGTCTGCATTTGAAACAGTATCACTTATACCGCAAGTATCTGATGCTAAATCATTTGTTTCGCATGGATTTGAATCTAAGCCTACTATTTCGCATGTATTTAAAGCTAAATGATGTGTATCGCATAGATTTTTAAGCCAACTCGTACGTTTCGCCTGCATTTGATGCTAAATCACTTATATCCCAAGTGTTTGAAGCTAAATCATTCATTTCGCATGGATTTGAAGCTAAACCTTCTACATCGCTTTGATTTGCAGCTAAATCATGTGTTTCGCATGGATTTGAAGTTAAACCTTCTACATCGCCTTGATTTGCAGCATAAACTTGTGTTTCGCATGGACTTGAAGCTAACTCGTTTGTTTCCCTTTCATTTGAATCTATATCACTTATATCACAAGTATCTCATCCTTATTCATTTGTTTCGCATGGATTTGAAGCTAAACCTTCTACATCGCATTGATTTGCAGCTAAATCCTGTGATTCGCTTGGGTTTGAAGTTAACTCGTTTGTTTCGTCTGCACTTGAAGCTATATCACTTATATCCCAAGTGTTTGAATCTAAATCATTTGTTTCGCATGGATTTGAAGCTAAACCTTCTACTTCGCATTGATTTGAAGCTAAATCATGTGTATCGCATGGAGTTGAATCTAGCTCGTTTGTTTCGTCTGCATTTGAGCCTATATCACTTATATCGCAAGTATCTGAACATAAATCATTTGTTTCGCATGGATTTGAAGCTAAGCCTTCTATTTCGCATGGATTTAAAGCAAAATGATGTGTATCGCATGTATTTTGAAGCTATCTCGTTCGTTTCGCCTGCATTTGATGCTATATCACTTATATCGCAAGTACCTGAAGCTAAGTCATTTGTTTCGCATGGATTTGAAGCTAAACCTCCAACATCGCCTTGATTTGAACCTTAATCATGTGTACCGCATGGATTTGAAGCTAAACCTTCTACATCGCATTGATTTGCAGCTAAATCGTGTTTCGCATGGATTTGAAGCTAACCTTCAACATCGCATTGATTTGAAGCTAAATCATGTGATTCGCTTGGATTTGAAGCTAACTCGTTTGTTTCGTCTGCATTTGAAGCAATATCACTTATATCCCGAGTGTTTGAAGCTACATGATTTGTTTCGCATGGATTTGAAGCTAAACCTTCCACATCGCATTGATTTGCAATTCAATCATATTTTTCGCATGGATTTGAAGCTAACTCGTTAGGTCGTCTGCATTCGAAACTATATCACTTATATCCCAAGTGTTTGAAGCTAAATCATTCATTTCGCATGGATTTGAAGCTAAACCTTCTACATCGCTTTGATTTGCAGCTAAATCAAGTGTTTCGCATGGATTTGAAGTTAAACCTTCTACATCGCATTGATTTGCAGCATAAACTTGTGTTTCGCATGGACTTGAAGCTAACTCGTTTGTTTCCCTTTCATTTGAATCTATATCACTTATATCACAAGTATCTCATGCTTACTCATTTGTTCCGCATGGATTTGAAGCTAAACCTTCTACATCGCATTGATTTGCAGCTAAATCCTGTGATTCGCTTGGGTTTGAAGTTAACTCATTTGTTTCGTCTGCACTTGAAGCTATATCACTTATATCCCAAGTGTTTGAAGCTAAACCATTTGTTTCGCATGGATTTGAAGCTAAACCTTCTACTTCGCATTGATTTGAAGCTAAATCATGTGTATCGCATGGATTTTGAAGCTAACTCGTTTGTTTCGTCTGCATTTGAAGCTACATCACTTATATCGCAGTATCTGAACCTAAATCATATGTTTCGCATGGATTTGAAATTAAAACTTCTACATAGCATTGATTTGCAGCTAAATCATGTGTTTCGCATTGATTTAAAGGTAACTCGTTAGTTTCGCCTGAATTTGAAGCTATATCACATATATCGCAAGTATCTGAAGCTAAGTCATTTGTTTCGCATGGATTTGAAGCTAACCCTTCTACATCGCTTTGATTTGCAGCTAAATCATGTGTTTCGCATGGATTTGAAGATAACTCGATTGTTTCCCCTGCATTTGAATCTATATCACTTATATCACAAGTATCTCATGCTTATTCATGTGTTTCGCATGGATTTGAAGCTAAACCTTCTACATCGCAATGATTTGCAGCTTAATCATGCGTTTCGCATGGATTTCAAGCTAATCCTTCTACTTCGCATCGATTTGAAGCTAAATCATGTGATTCGCATGGATTTGAAGCTAACTCGATTGTTTCCCCTGCATTTGAATCTATATCACTTATATCACAAGTATCTCATGCTTATTCATTTGTTTCGCATGGATTTGTAGCTAAACCTTCTACATCGCATTGATTTGCATCTAAATGCTGTGTTTCGCATGGATTTAAAGCTAACTCGTTTGTTTCGTCTGCATTCGAAGCTATATCACTTATAACCCAAGTGCTTGAAGCTAAATCATTTGTTTCGCATGGATTTGAAGCTAAACCTTCTACACCGCATTGATTTGCAGCTAAATCATGTGTTTCGCATGGATTTGAAGCTAACTCGATTGTTTTCCCTACATTTGAAAATATATCACTTATATCGCAAGTATCTGATGCTAAATCATTCATTTCGCATGGATTTAAAGCAAAATGATGTGTTTCGCATGTATTTTGAAGCTATCTCGTTCGTTTCGCCTGCATTTGATGCTATATCACTTATATCGCAAGTATCTGAAGCTAAGTCATTTGTTTCGCATGGATTTGAAGCTAAACCTCCTACATCGCATTGATTTGAACCTTAATCATGTGTATCGCATGGATTTGAAGCTAAACCTTCTACATCGCATTGATTTGCAGCTAAATCCAGTGATTCGCTTAGGTTTGAAGTTAACTCGTTTGTTTCGTCTGCACTTGAAGCTATATCACTTATATCCCAAGTGTTTGCAGCTAAATCATGTGTTTCGCATGTATTTGAAGTTAAACCTTCTACATCGCATTGATTTGCAGCATAAACTTGTGTTTCGCATGAACTTGAAGCTAACTCGTTTGTTTTCCTTTCATTTGAATCTATATCACTTATATCACTAGTATCTCACGCTTATTCATTTGTTTCGCATGGATTTGAAGCTAAACCTTCTACATCGAATTGATTTGCATCCAAAAGCTGTGTTTCGCATGGATTCGAAGTTAACTCGTTTGTTTCGTCTGCACTTGAAGCTATATCACTTATATCCCAAGTGTTTGAAGCTAAATCATTTGTGTCGCATTGATTTGAAGCTAAACCTACTACGTCGCATTGATTTGAAGCTAAACCTTCTACATCGCATTAATTTGCAGTTCAATCATGTGTTTCGCAAGGATTTGAAGCTAACTCGTTTGTTTCGTCTGCATTCGAAGCTATATCACTTATATCCCAAGTGTTTGAAGCTAAATCATTTGTTTCGCATGGATTTGAAGCTAAACCTTCTACTTCGCATTGAGTTGAAGCTAAATCATGTGTATCGCATGGATTTTGAAGCTAACTCGTTTGTTTCGTCTGCACTTGAAACTACATCACTTATATCGCAGTATCTGAACCTAAATCATATGTTTCGCATGGATTTGAAATTAAAACTTCTACATAGCATTTATTTGCAGCTAAATCATGTGTTTCGCATTGATTTAGAGGTAACTCGTTAGTTTCGCCTGAATTTGAAGCTATATCACTTATATCGCAAGTATCTGAAGCTAAGTCATTTGTTTCGCATGGATTTGAAGCTAACCCTTCTACATCGCATTGATTTGCAGCTAAATCCTGTGATTCGCTTGGGTTTGAAGTTAACTCGTTTGTTTCGTCTGCACTTGAAGCTATATCACTTATATCCCAAGTGTTTGAATCTAAATCATTTGTTTCGCATGGATTTGAAGCTAAACCTTCTACTTCGCATTGATTTGAAGCTAAATCATGTGTATCGCATGGAGTTGAATCTAGCTCGTTTGTTTCGTCTGCATTTGAGCCTATATCACTTATATCGCAAGTATCTGAACATAAATCATTTGTTTCGCATGGATTTGAAGCTAAGCCTTCTATTTCGCATGGATTTAAAGCAAAATGATGTGTATCGCATGTATTTTGAAGCTATCTCATTCGTTTCGCCTGCATTTGATGCTATATCACTTATATCGCAAGTACCTGAAGCTAAGTCATTTGTTTCGCATGGATTTGAAGCTAAACCTCCAACATCGCCTTGATTTGAACCTTAATCATGTGTACCGCATGGATTTGAAGCTAAACCTTCTACATCGCATTGATTTGCAGCTAAATCGTGTTTCGCATGGATTTGAAGCTAACCTTCTACATCGCATTGATTTGAAGCTAAATCATGTGATTCGCTTGGATTTGAAGCTAACTCGTTTGTTTCGTCTGCATTTGAAGCAATATCACTTATATCCCGAGTGTTTGAAGCTACATGATTTGTTTCGCATGGATTTGAAGCTAAACCTTCCACATCGCATTGATTTGCAATTCAATCATATTTTTCGCATGGATTTGAAGCTATCTCGTTAGGTCGTCTGCATTCGAAACTATATCACTTATATCCCAAGTGTTTGAAGCTAAATCATTCATTTCGCATGGATTTGAAGCTAAACCTTCTACATCGCTTTGATTTGCAGCTAAATCAAGTGTTTCGCATGGATTTGAAGTTAAACCTTCTACATCGCATTGATTTGCAGCATAAACTTGTGTTTCGCATGGACTTGAAGCTAACTCGTTTGTTTTCCTTTCATTTGAATCTATATCACTTATATCACAAGTATCTCATGCTTATTCATTTGTTCCGCATGGATTTGAAGCTAAACCTTCTACATCGCATTGATTTGCAGCTAAATCCTGTGATTCGCTTGGGTTTGAAGTTAACTCATTTGTTTCGTCTGCACTTGAAGCTATATCACTTATATCCCAAGTGTTTGAAGCTAAACCATTTGTTTCGCATGGATTTGAAGCTAAACCTTCTACTTCGCATTGATTTGAAGCTAAATCATGTGTATCGCATGGATTTTGAAGCTAACTCGTTTGTTTCGTCTGCATTTGAAGCTACATCACTTATATCGCAGTATCTGAACCTAAATCATATGTTTCGCATGGATTTGAAATTAAAACTTCTACATAGCATTGATTTGCAGCTAAATCATGTGTTTCGCATTGATTTAAAGGTAACTCGTTAGTTTCGCCTGAATTTGAAGCTATATCACATATATCGCAAGTAGCTGAAGCTAAGTCATTTGTTTCGCATGGATTTGAAGCTAACCCTTCTACATCGCTTTGATTTGCAGCTAAATCATGTGTTTCGCAGGGATTTAAAGCTAACTCGATTGTTTCCCCTGCATTTGGATCTATATCACTTATATCACAAGTATCTCATGCTTATTCATGTGTTTCGCATGGATTTGAAGCTAAACCTTCTACATCGCAATGATTTGCAGCTTAATCATGCGTTTCGCATGGATTTCAAGCTAATCCTTCTACTTCGCATCGATTTGAAGCTAAATCATGTGTTTCGCATGGATTTGAAGCTAACTCGATTGTTTCCCCTGCATTTGAATCTATATCACTTATATCACAAGTATCTCATGCTTATTCATTTGTTTCGCATGGATTTGTAGCTAAACCTTCTACATCGCATTGATTTGCATCTAAATGCTGTGTTTCGCATGGATTTAAAGCTAACTCGTTTGTTTCGTCTGCATTCGAAGCTATATCACTTATAACCCAAGTGCTTGAAGCTAAATCATTTGTTTCGCATGGATTTGAAGCTAAACCTTCTACACCGCATTGATTTGCAGCTAAATCATGTGTTTCGCATGAATTTGAAGCTAACTCGATTGTTTTCCCTACATTTGAAAATATATCACTTATATCGCAAGTATCTGATGCTAAATCATTCATTTCGCATGGATTTAAAGCAAAATGATGTGTTTCGCATGTATTTTGAAGCTATCTCATTCGTTTCGCCTGCATTTGATGCTATATCACTTATATCGCAAGTACCTGAAGCTAAGTCATTTGTTTCGCATGGATTTGAAGCTAAACCTTCTACATCGCATTGATTTGCAGCTAAATCCTGTGATTCGCTTGGGTTTGAAGTTAACTCGTTTGTTTCGTCTGCACTTGAAGCTATATCACTTATATCCCAAGTGTTTCAAGCTAAATCATTTGTTTCGCATGGATTTGAAGCTAAACCTTCTACATCGCATTGATTTGCAGCTAAATCCTGTGATTCGCTTGGGTTTGAAGTTAACTCGTTTGATTCGTCTGCACTTGAAGCTATATCACTTATATCCCAAGTGTTTGAAGCTAAATCAATTGTTTCGCATGGATTTGAAGCTAAGCCTTCTATTTCGCATGGATTTAAAGCAAAATGATGTGTATCGCATGTATTTTGAAGCTATCTCGTTCGTTTCGCCTGCATTTGATGCTATATCACTTATATCGCAAGTACCTGAAGCTAAGTCATTTGTTTCGCATGGATTTGAAGCTAAACCTCCAACATCGCCTTGATTTGAACCTTAATCATGTGTACCGCATGGATTTGAAGCTAAACCTTCTACATCGCATTGATTTGCAGCTAAATCGTGTTTCGCATGGATTTGAAGCTAACCTTCAACATCGCATTGATTTGAAGCTAAATCATGTGATTCGCTTGGATTTGAAGCTAACTCGTTTGTTTCGTCTGCATTTGAAGCAATATCACTTATATCCCGAGTGTTTGAAGCTACATGATTTGTTTCGCATGGATTTGAAGCTAAACCTTCCACATCGCATTGATTTGCAATTCAATCATATTTTTCGCATGGATTTGAAGCTAACTCGTTAGGTCGTCTGCATTCGAAACTATATCACTTATATCCCAAGTGTTTGAAGCTAAATCATTCATTTCGCATGGATTTGAAGCTAAACCTTCTACATCGCTTTGATTTGCAGCTAAATCAAGTGTTTCGCATGGATTTGAAGTTAAACCTTCTACATCGCATTGATTTGCAGCATAAACTTGTGTTTCGCATGGACTTGAAGCTAACTCGTTTGTTTCCCTTTCATTTGAATCTATATCACTTATATCACAAGTATCTCATGCTTACTCATTTGTTCCGCATGGATTTGAAGCTAAACCTTCTACATCGCATTGATTTGCAGCTAAATCCTGTGATTCGCTTGGGTTTGAAGTTAACTCATTTGTTTCGTCTGCACTTGAAGCTATATCACTTATATCCCAAGTGTTTGAAGCTAAACCATTTGTTTCGCATGGATTTGAAGCTAAACCTTCTACTTCGCATTGATTTGAAGCTAAATCATGTGTATCGCATGGATTTTGAAGCTAACTCGTTTGTTTCGTCTGCATTTGAAGCTACATCACTTATATCGCAGTATCTGAACCTAAATCATATGTTTCGCATGGATTTGAAATTAAAACTTCTACATAGCATTGATTTGCAGCTAAATCATGTGTTTCGCATTGATTTAAAGGTAACTCGTTAGTTTCGCCTGAATTTGAAGCTATATCACATATATCGCAAGTATCTGAAGCTAAGTCATTTGTTTCGCATGGATTTGAAGCTAACCCTTCTACATCGCTTTGATTTGCAGCTAAATCATGTGTTTCGCATGGATTTGAAGATAACTCGATTGTTTCCCCTGCATTTGAATCTATATCACTTATATCACAAGTATCTCATGCTTATTCATGTGTTTCGCATGGATTTGAAGCTAAACCTTCTACATCGCAATGATTTGCAGCTTAATCATGCGTTTCGCATGGATTTCAAGCTAATCCTTCTACTTCGCATCGATTTGAAGCTAAATCATGTGATTCGCATGGATTTGAAGCTAACTCGATTGTTTCCCCTGCATTTGAATCTATATCACTTATATCACAAGTATCTCATGCTTATTCATTTGTTTCGCATGGATTTGTAGCTAAACCTTCTACATCGCATTGATTTGCATCTAAATGCTGTGTTTCGCATGGATTTAAAGCTAACTCGTTTGTTTCGTCTGCATTCGAAGCTATATCACTTATAACCCAAGTGCTTGAAGCTAAATCATTTGTTTCGCATGGATTTGAAGCTAAACCTTCTACACCGCATTGATTTGCAGCTAAATCATGTGTTTCGCATGGATTTGAAGCTAACTCGATTGTTTTCCCTACATTTGAAAATATATCACTTATATCGCAAGTATCTGATGCTAAATCATTCATTTCGCATGGATTTAAAGCAAAATGATGTGTTTCGCATGTATTTTGAAGCTATCTCGTTCGTTTCGCCTGCATTTGATGCTATATCACTTATATCGCAAGTATCTGAAGCTAAGTCATTTGTTTCGCATGGATTTGAAGCTAAACCTCCTACATCGCATTGATTTGAACCTTAATCATGTGTATCGCATGGATTTGAAGCTAAACCTTCTACATCGCATTGATTTGCAGCTAAATCCAGTGATTCGCTTAGGTTTGAAGTTAACTCGTTTGTTTCGTCTGCACTTGAAGCTATATCACTTATATCCCAAGTGTTTGCAGCTAAATCATGTGTTTCGCATGTATTTGAAGTTAAACCTTCTACATCGCATTGATTTGCAGCATAAACTTGTGTTTCGCATGAACTTGAAGCTAACTCGTTTGTTTTCCTTTCATTTGAATCTATATCACTTATATCACTAGTATCTCACGCTTATTCATTTGTTTCGCATGGATTTGAAGCTAAACCTTCTACATCGAATTGATTTGCATCCAAAAGCTGTGTTTCGCATGGATTCGAAGTTAACTCGTTTGTTTCGTCTGCACTTGAAGCTATATCACTTATATCCCAAGTGTTTGAAGCTAAATCATTTGTGTCGCATTGATTTGAAGCTAAACCTACTACGTCGCATTGATTTGAAGCTAAACCTTCTACATCGCATTAATTTGCAGTTCAATCATGTGTTTCGCAAGGATTTGAAGCTAACTCGTTTGTTTCGTCTGCATTCGAAGCTATATCACTTATATCCCAAGTGTTTGAAGCTAAATCATTTGTTTCGCATGGATTTGAAGCTAAACCTTCTACTTCGCATTGAGTTGAAGCTAAATCATGTGTATCGCATGGATTTTGAAGCTAACTCGTTTGTTTCGTCTGCACTTGAAACTACATCACTTATATCGCAGTATCTGAACCTAAATCATATGTTTCGCATGGATTTGAAATTAAAACTTCTACATAGCATTTATTTGCAGCTAAATCATGTGTTTCGCATTGATTTAGAGGTAACTCGTTAGTTTCGCCTGAATTTGAAGCTATATCACTTATATCGCAAGTATCTGAAGCTAAGTCATTTGTTTCGCATGGATTTGAAGCTAACCCTTCTACATCGCATTGATTTGCAGCTAAATCCTGTGATTCGCTTGGGTTTGAAGTTAACTCGTTTGTTTCGTCTGCACTTGAAGCTATATCACTTATATCCCAAGTGTTTGAATCTAAATCATTTGTTTCGCATGGATTTGAAGCTAAACCTTCTACTTCGCATTGATTTGAAGCTAAATCATGTGTATCGCATGGAGTTGAATCTAGCTCGTTTGTTTCGTCTGCATTTGAGCCTATATCACTTATATCGCAAGTATCTGAACATAAATCATTTGTTTCGCATGGATTTGAAGCTAAGCCTTCTATTTCGCATGGATTTAAAGCAAAATGATGTGTATCGCATGTATTTTGAAGCTATCTCATTCGTTTCGCCTGCATTTGATGCTATATCACTTATATCGCAAGTACCTGAAGCTAAGTCATTTGTTTCGCATGGATTTGAAGCTAAACCTCCAACATCGCCTTGATTTGAACCTTAATCATGTGTACCGCATGGATTTGAAGCTAAACCTTCTACATCGCATTGATTTGCAGCTAAATCGTGTTTCGCATGGATTTGAAGCTAACCTTCTACATCGCATTGATTTGAAGCTAAATCATGTGATTCGCTTGGATTTGAAGCTAACTCGTTTGTTTCGTCTGCATTTGAAGCAATATCACTTATATCCCGAGTGTTTGAAGCTACATGATTTGTTTCGCATGGATTTGAAGCTAAACCTTCCACATCGCATTGATTTGCAATTCAATCATATTTTTCGCATGGATTTGAAGCTATCTCGTTAGGTCGTCTGCATTCGAAACTATATCACTTATATCCCAAGTGTTTGAAGCTAAATCATTCATTTCGCATGGATTTGAAGCTAAACCTTCTACATCGCTTTGATTTGCAGCTAAATCAAGTGTTTCGCATGGATTTGAAGTTAAACCTTCTACATCGCATTGATTTGCAGCATAAACTTGTGTTTCGCATGGACTTGAAGCTAACTCGTTTGTTTTCCTTTCATTTGAATCTATATCACTTATATCACAAGTATCTCATGCTTATTCATTTGTTCCGCATGGATTTGAAGCTAAACCTTCTACATCGCATTGATTTGCAGCTAAATCCTGTGATTCGCTTGGGTTTGAAGTTAACTCATTTGTTTCGTCTGCACTTGAAGCTATATCACTTATATCCCAAGTGTTTGAAGCTAAACCATTTGTTTCGCATGGATTTGAAGCTAAACCTTCTACTTCGCATTGATTTGAAGCTAAATCATGTGTATCGCATGGATTTTGAAGCTAACTCGTTTGTTTCGTCTGCATTTGAAGCTACATCACTTATATCGCAGTATCTGAACCTAAATCATATGTTTCGCATGGATTTGAAATTAAAACTTCTACATAGCATTGATTTGCAGCTAAATCATGTGTTTCGCATTGATTTAAAGGTAACTCGTTAGTTTCGCCTGAATTTGAAGCTATATCACATATATCGCAAGTAGCTGAAGCTAAGTCATTTGTTTCGCATGGATTTGAAGCTAACCCTTCTACATCGCTTTGATTTGCAGCTAAATCATGTGTTTCGCAGGGATTTAAAGCTAACTCGATTGTTTCCCCTGCATTTGGATCTATATCACTTATATCACAAGTATCTCATGCTTATTCATGTGTTTCGCATGGATTTGAAGCTAAACCTTCTACATCGCAATGATTTGCAGCTTAATCATGCGTTTCGCATGGATTTCAAGCTAATCCTTCTACTTCGCATCGATTTGAAGCTAAATCATGTGTTTCGCATGGATTTGAAGCTAACTCGATTGTTTCCCCTGCATTTGAATCTATATCACTTATATCACAAGTATCTCATGCTTATTCATTTGTTTCGCATGGATTTGTAGCTAAACCTTCTACATCGCATTGATTTGCATCTAAATGCTGTGTTTCGCATGGATTTAAAGCTAACTCGTTTGTTTCGTCTGCATTCGAAGCTATATCACTTATAACCCAAGTGCTTGAAGCTAAATCATTTGTTTCGCATGGATTTGAAGCTAAACCTTCTACACCGCATTGATTTGCAGCTAAATCATGTGTTTCGCATGAATTTGAAGCTAACTCGATTGTTTTCCCTACATTTGAAAATATATCACTTATATCGCAAGTATCTGATGCTAAATCATTCATTTCGCATGGATTTAAAGCAAAATGATGTGTTTCGCATGTATTTTGAAGCTATCTCATTCGTTTCGCCTGCATTTGATGCTATATCACTTATATCGCAAGTACCTGAAGCTAAGTCATTTGTTTCGCATGGATTTGAAGCTAAACCTTCTACATCGCATTGATTTGCAGCTAAATCCTGTGATTCGCTTGGGTTTGAAGTTAACTCGTTTGTTTCGTCTGCACTTGAAGCTATATCACTTATATCCCAAGTGTTTCAAGCTAAATCATTTGTTTCGCATGGATTTGAAGCTAAACCTTCTACATCGCATTGATTTGCAGCTAAATCCTGTGATTCGCTTGGGTTTGAAGTTAACTCGTTTGATTCGTCTGCACTTGAAGCTATATCACTTATATCCCAAGTGTTTGAAGCTAAATCAATTGTTTCGCATGGATTTGAAGCTAAACCTTCTACACCGCATTAATTTGCAGCTAATTCATGTGTTTCGCATGGATTTGAAGCTAACTCGATTGTTTTCCCTGCATTTGAAACTATATCACTTATATCGCAAGTATCTGATGCTAAACCATACATTTCGCATGGATTTGAAGCTAAACCTTCTACATCGCATTGATTTGCAGCTAAATCATGTGTTTCGCATGGATTTGGAGTTAAACCTTCTACATCGCATTGATTGGCAGCATAAACTTGTGTTTCGCATGGACTTGAAGCTAACTCGTTTGTTTCCCTTTCATTTGAATCTATATCACTTATATCACAAGTATCTCATGCTTATTCATTTGTTTCGCATGGATTTGAAGCTAAACCTTCTACATCGCATTGATTTGCAGCTAAATCCTGTGATTCGCTTGGGTTTGAAGTGAACTCGTTTGTTTCGTCTGCACTTGAAGCTATATCACTTATATCCCAAGTGTGTGAAGCTAAATCATTTGTTTCGCATGGATTTGAAGCTAAACCTTCTACATCGCATTGATTTGCAGCTAAATCCTGTGATTCGCTTGGGTTTGAAGTTAACTCGTTTGTTTCGTCTGCACTTGAAGCTATATCACTTATATCCCAAGTGTTTGCAGCTAAATCATGTGTTTCGCATGGATTTGAAATTAAAGCTTCTACATAGCATTGATTTGCAGCTAAATCATGTGTTTCGCATTGATTTAAAGGTAACTCGTTAGTTTCGCCTGAATTTGAATCTATATCACTTATATCGCAAGTATCTGAAGCTAAGACATTTGTTTCGCATGGATTTGAAGCTAACCCTTCTACATCGCTTTGATTTGCAGCTAAATCATGTGTTTCGCATGGATTTGAAGCTAACTCGATTTTTTCCCCTGCATTTGAAACTATATCACTTATATCGCAAGTATCTGATACCAAATCATTTGTTTCGCATGGATTTGAAGCTAAACCTTCTACATCGGATTGATTTGCAGCTAAACCTTCTACAACGCTTTGATTTGCAGCTAAATGATGTGTTTCGCATGGATTTGAAGCTTACTCGTTTGTTTCGTCTGCATTCGAGGCTATATCACTTATATCCCAAGTGTTTGAAGCTAAATCATTTATTTCGCATGGATTTGAAGCTAAACCTTCTACATCGCATTTATTTGCAGCTAAATCATATGTTTCGCATGGATTTGAAGCTAGCTCGATTGTTTTCCCTGCATTTGAAACTATATCACTTATATCGCAAGTATCTGATGCTAAATCATACATTTCGCATGGATTTGAAGCTAAACCTTCAACATCGCTTTGATTTGCAGCTAAATCATGTGTTTCGAATGGATTTGAAGTTAAACCTTCTACATCGCATTGATTTGCAGCATAAACTTGTGTTTCGCATGGACGTGAAGCTAACTCGTTTGTTTCCCTTTCATTTGAATCTATATCACTTACATCACAAGTATCTCATGCTTATTCAATTGTTTCGCATGGATATGAAGCTAGGACATATAGTTCGCATTGATTTGCAGCTAAATCCTGTGATTCGCTTGGGTTTGAAGTTAACTCGTTTGTTTCGTCTGCACTTGAAGCTATATCACTTATATCCCAAGTGTTTGAAGCTAAATCAATTGTTTCGCATGGATTTGAAGCTAAACCTTCTACACCGCTTTGATGTGCAGCTAAATCATGTGTTTCACATGGATTTGAAGCTAACTCGATTTTTTCCCCTGCATTTGAAACTATATCACTTATATCGCAAGTATCTGATGCCAAATCAGTTGTTTCGCATGTATTTGAAGTTAAACCTTCTACATCGCATTGATTTGCAGCATAAACTTGTGTTTCGCATGGACTTGAAGCTAACTCGTTTGTTTCCCTTTCATTTGAATCTATATCACTTATATCACAAGTATCTCATGCTTATTCATTTGTTCCGCATGGATTTGAAGCTAAACCTTCTACATCGCATTGATTTGCAGCTAAATCCTGTGATTCGCTTGGGTTTGAAGTTAACTCATTTGTTTCGTCTGCACTTGAAGCTATATCACTTATATCCCAAGTGTTTGAAGCTAAACCATTTGTTTCGCATGGATTTGAAGCTAAACCTTCTACTTCGCATTGATTTGAAGCTAAATCATGTGTATCGCATGGATGTTGAAGCTAACTCGTTTGTTTCGTCTGCATTTGAAGCTACATCACTTATATCGCAGTATCTGAACCTAAATCATATGTTTCGCATGGATTTGAAATTAAAACTTCTACATAGCATTGATTTGCAGCTAAATCATGTGTTTCGCATTGATTTAAAGGTAACTCGTTAGTTTCGCCTGAATTTGAATCTATATCACTTATATCGCAAGTATCTGAAGCTAAGACATTTGTTTCGCATGGATTTGAAGCTAACCCTTCTACATCGCTTTGATTTGCAGCTAAATCATGTGTTTCGCATGGATTTGAAGCTAACTCGATTTTTTCCCCTGCATTTGAAACTATATCACTTATATCGCAAGTATCTGATACCAAATCATTTGTTTCGCATGGATTTGAAGCTAAACCTTCTACATCGGATTGATTTGCAGCTAAACCTTCTACAACGCTTTGATTTGCAGCTAAATGATGTGTTTCGCATGGATTTGAAGCTTACTCGTTTGTTTCGTCTGCATTCGAGGCTATATCACTTATATCCCAAGTGTTTGAAGCTAAATCATTTATTTCGCATGGATTTGAAGCTAAACCTTCTACATCGCATTTATTTGCAGCTAAATCATATGTTTCGCATGGATTTGAAGCTAGCTCGATTGTTTTCCCTGCATTTGAAACTATATCACTTATATCGCAAGTATCTGATGCTAAATCATACATTTCGCATGGATTTGAAGCTAAACCTTCAACATCGCTTTGATTTGCAGCTAAATCATGTGTTTCGAATGGATTTGAAGTTAAACCTTCTACATCGCATTGATTTGCAGCATAAACTTGTGTTTCGCATGGACGTGAAGCTAACTCGTTTGTTTCCCTTTCATTTGAATCTATATCACTTACATCACAAGTATCTCATGCTTATTCAATTGTTTCGCATGGATATGAAGCTAGGACATATAGTTCGCATTGATTTGCAGCTAAATCCTGTGATTCGCTTGGGTTTGAAGTTAACTCGTTTGTTTCGTCTGCACTTGAAGCTATATCACTTATATCCCAAGTGTTTGAAGCTAAATCAATTGTTTCGCATGGATTTGAAGCTAAACCTTCTACACCGCTTTGATGTGCAGCTAAATCATGTGTTTCACATGGATTTGAAGCTAACTCGATTTTTTCCCCTGCATTTGAAACTATATCACTTATATCGCAAGTATCTGATGCCAAATCAGTTGTTTCGCATGTATTTGAAGTTAAACCTTCTACATCGCATTGATTTGCAGCATAAACTTGTGTTTCGCATGGACTTGAAGCTAACTCGTTTGTTTCCCTTTCATTTGAATCTATATCACTTATATCACAAGTATCTCATGCTTATTCATTTGTTCCGCATGGATTTGAAGCTAAACCTTCTACATCGCATTGATTTGCAGCTAAATCCTGTGATTCGCTTGGGTTTGAAGTTAACTCATTTGTTTCGTCTGCACTTGAAGCTATATCACTTATATCCCAAGTGTTTGAAGCTAAACCATTTGTTTCGCATGGATTTGAAGCTAAACCTTCTACTTCGCATTGATTTGAAGCTAAATCATGTGTATCGCATGGATGTTGAAGCTAACTCGTTTGTTTCGTCTGCATTTGAAGCTACATCACTTATATCGCAGTATCTGAACCTAAATCATATGTTTCGCATGGATTTGAAATTAAAACTTCTACATAGCATTGATTTGCAGCTAAATCATGTGTTTCGCATTGATTTAAAGGTAACTCGTTAGTTTCGCCTGAATTTGAAGCTATATCACATATATCGCAAGTATCTGAAGCTAAGTCATTTGTTTCGCATGGATTTGAAGCTAACCCTTCTACATCGCTTTGATTTGCAGCTAAATCATGTGTTTCGCATGGATTTGAAGCTAACTTGATTGTTTCCCCTGCATTTGAAACTATATCACTTATATCGCAAGTATCTGATGCAAAATCATTCATTTCGCATGGATTTGAAGCTAAACCTTCTACATCGCTTTGATTTGCAGCTAAATCATGTGTTTCGCATGGATTTGAAGTTAAACCTTCTACATCGCATTGATTTGCAGCATAAACTTGTGTTTCTCATGGACTTGAAGCTAACTCGATTGTTTCCCTTTCATTTGAATCTATATCACTTATATCACAAGTATCTCATGCTTATTCATTTGTTTCGCATGGATTTGAAGCTAAACCTTCTACATCGCATTGATTTGCAGCTTAATCATGCGTTTCGCATGGATTTCAAGCTAATCCTTCTACTTCGCATCGATTTGAAGCTAAATCATGTGTTTTGCATGGATTTGAAGCTAACTCGTTTGCTTCTTCTGCATTTGAAACAGTATCACTTATACCGCAAGTATCTGATGCTAAATCATTTGTTTCGCATGGATTTGAATCTAAGCCTACTATTTCGCATGTATTTAAAGCTAAATGATGTGTATCACATAGATTTTGAAGCCAACTCGTACGTTTCGCCTGCATTTGATGCTAAATCACTTATATCCCAAGTGTTTGAAGCTAAATCATTTGTTTCACATGGATTTGAAGCTAACTCGTTTGCTTCGCCTGCAGTTGAATCTATATCACTTATATTGTAAGTATTTGAAGCTAAATCATTTGTTCCGCATGGATTTGAAGCTAAGCCTTCTTCTTCGCATTGATTTGAAGCTAAGTCATGTGTTTCGCTTGGATATGAAGCTAACTCGTTTGTTTCGTCTGCATTTGAAGCTATAATACTTATATCGCAAGTATCTGATTCTAAATCATTTGTTTCGCATGGATTAGAAGCTAAACCTTCTACATCGCGTTGATTTGCAGTTCAATCATGTGTTTCGCATGGATTTGAAGCTAACTCGTTTGTTTCGCATGGAGCTGAATCTATGTCGCCTATATCCCAAGTGTTTGAAGCTTAATCATTTCTTTCGCATGGATTTGAAGCTAAACCTTCTACATCGCATTTATTTGCATCTAAATCCTTTGTTTCGCATGGATTTGAAGCTAACTCGTTTGTTTCGTCTGCATTTGAAGCAATATCACTTATATCCCGAGTGTTTGAAGCTATATGATTTGTTTCGCATGGATTTGAAGCTAAACCTTCCACATCGCATTGATTTGCAATTCAATCATATTTTTGGCATGGATTTGAAGCTAACTCGGTTGTGTCGTCTGCATTCGAAACTATATCACTTATATCCCAAGTGTTTGAAGCTAAATCATTTGTTTCGCATGGATTTGAAGCTAAACGTTCTACATCGCATTTATTTGCAGCAAAATCATGTGTTTCGCATGGATTTGAAGCTAACTCGTTTGTTTCGTCTGCATTCGAAGCTATATCACTTATATCCCAAGTGTTTGAAGCTAAATCATTTGTTTCGCATGGATTTGAAGCTAAACCTTCTACATCGCATTTATTTGCAGCAAAATCATGTGTTTCGCATGGATTTGAAGCTAACTCGATTGTTTTCCCTGCATTTGAAACTCTATCACTTATATCGCAAGTATCTGATGCTAAATCATTCATTTCGCATGGATTTGAAGCTAAACCTTCTACATCGCATTGATTTGCAGCTAAATCCTGTGATTCGCTTGGGTTTGAAGTTAACTCATTTGTTTCGTCTGCACTTGAAGCTATATCACTTATATCCCAAGTGTTTGAAGCTAAACCATTTGTTTCGCATGGATTTGAAGCTAAACCTTCTACTTCGCATTGATTTGAAGCTAAATCATGTGTATCGCATGGATTTTGAAGCTAACTCGTTTGTTTCGTCTGCATTTGAAGCTACATCACTTATATCGCAGTATCTGAACCTAAATCATATGTTTCGCATGGATTTGAAATTATAACTTCTACATAGCATTGATTTGCAGCTAAATCATGTGTTTCGCATCGATTTAAAGGTAACTCGTTAGTTTCGCCTGAATTTGAAGCTATATCACATATATCGCAAGTATCTGAAGCTAAGTCATTTGTTTCGCATGGGTTTGAAGCTAACCCTTCTACATCGCTTTGATTTGCAGCTAAATCATGTGTTTCGCATGGATTTGAAGCTAACTCGATTGTTTCCCCTGCATTTGAAACTATATCACTTATACCGCAAGTATCTGATGCAAAATCATTCATTTCGCATGTATTTGAAGCTAAACCTTCTACATCGCTTTGATTTGCAGCTAAATCATGTGTTTCGCATGGATTTGAAGTTAAACCTTCTACATCGCATTGATTTGCAGCATAAACTTGTGTTTCTCATGCACTTGATGCTAACTCGATTGTTTCCCTTTCATTTGAATCTATATCACTTATATCACAAGTATCTCATGCTTATTCATTTGTTTCGCATGGATTTCAAGCTAATCCTTCTACTTCGCATCGATTTGAAGCTAAATCATGTGTTTTGCATGGATTTGAAGCTAACTCGTTTGCTTCGTCTGCATTTAAAACAGTATCACTTATACCGCAAGTATCTGATGCTAAATCATTTGTTTCGCATGGATTTGAATCTAAGCCTACTATTTCGCATGTATTTAAAGCTAAATGATGTGTATCGCATAGATTTTGAAGCCAACTCGTACGTTTCGCCTGCATTTGATGCTAAATCACTTATATCCCAAGTGTTTGAAGCTAAATCATTCATTTCGCATGGATTTGAAGCTAAACCTTCTACATCGCTTTGATTTGCAGCTAAATCATGTGTTTCGCATGGATTTGAAGTTAAACCTTCTACATCGCCTTGATTTGCAGCATAAACTTGTGTTTCGCATGGACTTGAAGCTAACTCGTTTGTTTCCCTTTCATTTGAATCTATATCACTTATATCACAAGTATCTCATCCTTATTCATTTGTTTCGCATGGATTTGAAGCTAAACCTTCTACATCGCATTGATTTGCAGCTAAATCCTGTGATTCGCTTGGGTTTGAACTTAACTCGTTTGTTTCGTCTGCACTTGAAGCTATATCACTTATATCCCAAGTGTTTGAATCTAAATCATTTGTTTCGCATGGATTTGAAGCTAAACCTTCTACTTCGCATTGATTTGAAGCTAAATCATGTGTATCGCATGGAGTTGAATCTAGCTCGTTTGTTTCGTCTGCATTTGAGCCTATATCACTTATATCGCAAGTATCTGAACATAAATCATTTGTTTCGCATGGATTTGAAGCTAAGCCTTCTATTTCGCATGGATTTAAAGCAAAATGATGTGTATCGCATGTATTTTGAAGCTATCTCGTTCGTTTCGCCTGCATTTGATGCTATATCACTTATATCGCAAGTACCTGAAGCTAAGTCATTTGTTTCGCATGGATTTGAAGCTAAACCTCCAACATCGCCTTGATTTGAACCTTAATCATGTGTACCGCATGGATTTGAAGCTAAACCTTCTACATCGCATTGATTTGCAGCTAAATCCTGTGATTCGCTTGGGTTTGAAGTTAACTCATTTGTTTCGTCTGCACTTGAAGCTATATCACTTATATCCCAAGTGTTTGAAGCTAAACCATTTGTTTCGCATGGATTTGAAGCTAAACCTTCTACTTCGCATTGATTTGAAGCTAAATCATGTGTATCGCATGGATTTTGAAGCTAACTCGTTTGTTTCGTCTGCATTTGAAGCTACATCACTTATATCGCAGTATCTGAACCTAAATCATATGTTTCGCATGGATTTGAAATTAAAACTTCTACATAGCATTGATTTGCAGCTAAATCATGTGTTTCGCATTGATTTAAAGGTAACTCGTTAGTTTCGCCTGAATTTGAAGCTATATCACATATATCGCAAGTATCTGAAGCTAAGTCATTTGTTTCGCATGGATTTGAAGCTAACCCTTCTACATCGCTTTGATTTGCAGCTAAATCATGTGTTTCGCATGGATTTGAAGCTAACTCGATTGTTTCCCCTGCATTTGAATCTATATCACTTATATCACAAGTATCTCATGCTTATTCATTTGTTTCGCATGGATTTCAAGCTAATCCTTCTACTTCGCATCGATTTGAAGCTAAATCATGTGTTTTGCATGGATTTGAAGCTAACTCGTTTGCTTCGTCTGCATTTGAAACAGTATCACTTATACCGCAAGTATCTGATGCTAAATCATTTGTTTCGCATGGATTTGAATCTAAGCCTACTATTTCGCATGTATTTAAAGCTAAATGATGTGTATCGCATAGATTTTTAAGCCAACTCGTACGTTTCGCCTGCATTTGATGCTAAATCACTTATATCCCAAGTGTTTGAAGCTAAATCATTCATTTCGCATGGATTTGAAGCTAAACCTTCTACATCGCTTTGATTTGCAGCTAAATCATGTGTTTCGCATGGATTTGAAGTTAAACCTTCTACATCGCCTTGATTTGCAGCATAAACTTGTGTTTCGCATGGACTTGAAGCTAACTCGTTTGTTTCCCTTTCATTTGAATCTATATCACTTATATCACAAGTATCTCATCCTTATTCATTTGTTTCGCATGGATTTGAAGCTAAACCTTCTACATCGCATTGATTTGCAGCTAAATCCTGTGATTCGCTTGGGTTTGAAGTTAACTCGTTTGTTTCGTCTGCACTTGAAGCTATATCACTTATATCCCAAGTGTTTGAATCTAAATCATTTGTTTCGCATGGATTTGAAGCTAAACCTTCTACTTCGCATTGATTTGAAGCTAAATCATGTGTATCGCATGGAGTTGAATCTAGCTCGTTTGTTTCGTCTGCATTTGAGCCTATATCACTTATATCGCAAGTATCTGAACATAAATCATTTGTTTCGCATGGATTTGAAGCTAAGCCTTCTATTTCGCATGGATTTAAAGCAAAATGATGTGTATCGCATGTATTTTGAAGCTATCTCGTTCGTTTCGCCTGCATTTGATGCTATATCACTTATATCGCAAGTACCTGAAGCTAAGTCATTTGTTTCGCATGGATTTGAAGCTAAACCTCCAACATCGCCTTGATTTGAACCTTAATCATGTGTACCGCATGGATTTGAAGCTAAACCTTCTACATCGCATTGATTTGCAGCTAAATCGTGTTTCGCATGGATTTGAAGCTAACCTTCAACATCGCATTGATTTGAAGCTAAATCATGTGATTCGCTTGGATTTGAAGCTAACTCGTTTGTTTCGTCTGCATTTGAAGCAATATCACTTATATCCCGAGTGTTTGAAGCTACATGATTTGTTTCGCATGGATTTGAAGCTAAACCTTCCACATCGCATTGATTTGCAATTCAATCATATTTTTCGCATGGATTTGAAGCTAACTCGTTAGGTCGTCTGCATTCGAAACTATATCACTTATATCCCAAGTGTTTGAAGCTAAATCATTCATTTCGCATGGATTTGAAGCTAAACCTTCTACATCGCTTTGATTTGCAGCTAAATCAAGTGTTTCGCATGGATTTGAAGTTAAACCTTCTACATCGCATTGATTTGCAGCATAAACTTGTGTTTCGCATGGACTTGAAGCTAACTCGTTTGTTTCCCTTTCATTTGAATCTATATCACTTATATCACAAGTATCTCATGCTTACTCATTTGTTCCGCATGGATTTGAAGCTAAACCTTCTACATCGCATTGATTTGCAGCTAAATCCTGTGATTCGCTTGGGTTTGAAGTTAACTCATTTGTTTCGTCTGCACTTGAAGCTATATCACTTATATCCCAAGTGTTTGAAGCTAAACCATTTGTTTCGCATGGATTTGAAGCTAAACCTTCTACTTCGCATTGATTTGAAGCTAAATCATGTGTATCGCATGGAGTTGAATCTAGCTCGTTTGTTTCGTCTGCATTTGAGCCTATATCACTTATATCGCAAGTATCTGAACATAAATCATTTGTTTCGCATGGATTTGAAGCTAAGCCTTCTATTTCGCATGGATTTAAAGCAAAATGATGTGTATCGCATGTATTTTGAAGCTATCTCGTTCGTTTCGCCTGCATTTGATGCTATATCACTTATATCGCAAGTACCTGAAGCTAAGTCATTTGTTTCGCATGGATTTGAAGCTAAACCTCCAACATCGCCTTGATTTGAACCTTAATCATGTGTACCGCATGGATTTGAAGCTAAACCTTCTACATCGCATTGATTTGCAGCTAAATCGTGTTTCGCATAGATTTGAAGCTAACCTTCAACATCGCATTGATTTGAAGCTAAATCATGTGATTCGCTTGGATTTGAAGCTAACTCGTTTGTTTCGTCTGCATTTGAAGCAATATCACTTATATCCCGAGTGTTTGAAGCTACATGATTTGTTTCGCATGGATTTGAAGCTAAACCTTCCACATCGCATTGATTTGCAATTCAATCATATTTTTCGCATGGATTTGAAGCTAACTCGTTAGGTCGTCTGCATTCGAAACTATATCACTTATATCCCAAGTGTTTGAAGCTAAATCATTCATTTCGCATGGATTTGAAGCTAAACCTTCTACATCGCTTTGATTTGCAGCTAAATCAAGTGTTTCGCATGGATTTGAAGTTAAACCTTCTACATCGCATTGATTTGCAGCATAAACTTGTGTTTCGCATGGACTTGAAGCTAACTCGTTTGTTTCCCTTTCATTTGAATCTATATCACTTATATCACAAGTATCTCATGCTTACTCATTTGTTCCGCATGGATTTGAAGCTAAACCTTCTACATCGCATTGATTTGCAGCTAAATCCTGTGATTCGCTTGGGTTTGAAGTTAACTCATTTGTTTCGTCTGCACTTGAAGCTATATCACTTATATCCCAAGTGTTTGAAGCTAAACCATTTGTTTCGCATGGATTTGAAGCTAAACCTTCTACTTCGCATTGATTTGAAGCTAAATCATGTGTATCGCATGGATTTTGAAGCTAACTCGTTTGTTTCGTCTGCATTTGAAGCTACATCACTTATATCGCAGTATCTGAACCTAAATCATATGTTTCGCATGGATTTGAAATTAAAACTTCTACATAGCATTGATTTGCAGCTAAATCATGTGTTTCGCATTGATTTAAAGGTAACTCGTTAGTTTCGCCTGAATTTGAAGCTATATCACATATATCGCAAGTATCTGAAGCTAAGTCATTTGTTTCGCATGGATTTGAAGCTAACCCTTCTACATCGCTTTGATTTGCAGCTAAATCATGTGTTTCGCATGGATTTGAAGCTAACTCGATTGTTTCCCCTGCATTTGAATCTATATCACTTATATCACAAGTATCTCATGCTTATTCATGTGTTTCGCATGGATTTGAAGCTAAACCTTCTACATCGCAATGATTTGCAGCTTAATCATGCGTTTCGCATGGATTTCAAGCTAATCCTTCTACTTCGCATCGATTTGAAGCTAAATCATGTGTTTCGCATGGATTTGAAGCTAACTCGATTGTTTCCCCTGCATTTGAATCTATATCACTTATATCACAAGTATCTCATGCTTATTCATTTGTTTCGCATGGATTTGTAGCTAAACCTTCTACATCGCATTGATTTGCATCTAAATGCTGTGTTTCGCATGGATTTAAAGCTAACTCGTTTGTTTCGTCTGCATTCGAAGCTATATCACTTATAACCCAAGTGCTTGAAGCTAAATCATTTGTTTCGCATGGATTTGAAGCTAAACCTTCTACACCGCATTGATTTGCAGCTAAATCATGTGTTTCGCATGGATTTGAAGCTAACTCGATTGTTTTCCCTACATTTGAAAATATATCACTTATATCGCAAGTATCTGATGCTAAATCATTCATTTCGCATGGATTTAAAGCAAAATGATGTGTTTCGCATGTATTTTGAAGCTATCTCGTTCGTTTCGCCTGCATTTGATGCTATATCACTTATATCGCAAGTATCTGAAGCTAAGTCATTTGTTTCGCATGGATTTGAAGCTAAACCTCCTACATCGCATTGATTTGAACCTTAATCATGTGTATCGCATGGATTTGAAGCTAAACCTTCTACATCGCATTGATTTGCAGCTAAATCCAGTGATTCGCTTAGGTTTGAAGTTAACTCGTTTGTTTCGTCTGCACTTGAATCTATATCACTTATATCCCAAGTGTTTGCAGCTAAATCATGTGTTTCGCATGTATTTGAAGTTAAACCTTCTACATCGCATTGATTTGCAGCATAAACTTGTGTTTCGCATGAACTTGAAGCTAACTCGTTTGTTTTCCTTTCATTTGAATCTATATCACTTATATCACTAGTATCTCACGCTTATTCATTTGTTTCGCATGGATTTGAAGCTAAACCTTCTACATCGAATTGATTTGCATCCAAAAGCTGTGTTTCGCATGGATTCGAAGTTAACTCGTTTGTTTCGTCTGCACTTGAAGCTATATCACTTATATCCCAAGTGTTTGAAGCTAAATCATTTGTGTCGCATTGATTTGAAGCTAAACCTACTACGTCGCATTGATTTGAAGCTAAACCTTCTACATCGCATTAATTTGCAGTTCAATCATGTGTTTCGCAAGGATTTGAAGCTAACTCGTTTGTTTCGTCTGCATTCGAAGCTATATCACTTATATCCCAAGTGTTTGAAGCTAAATCATTTGTTTCGCATGGATTTGAAGCTAAACCTTCTACTTCGCATTGAGTTGAAGCTAAATCATGTGTATCGCATGGATTTTGAAGCTAACTCGTTTGTTTCGTCTGCACTTGAAACTACATCACTTATATCGCAGTATCTGAACCTAAATCATATGTTTCGCATGGATTTGAAATTAAAACTTCTACATAGCATTTATTTGCAGCTAAATCATGTGTTTCGCATTGATTTAGAGGTAACTCGTTAGTTTCGCCTGAATTTGAAGCTATATCACTTATATCGCAAGTATCTGAAGCTAAGTCATTTGTTTCGCATGGATTTGAAGCTAACCCTTCTACATCGCATTGATTTGCAGCTAAATCCTGTGATTCGCTTGGGTTTGAAGTTAACTCGTTTGTTTCGTCTGCACTTGAAGCTATATCACTTATATCCCAAGTGTTTGAATCTAAATCATTTGTTTCGCATGGATTTGAAGCTAAACCTTCTACTTCGCATTGATTTGAAGCTAAATCATGTGTATCGCATGGAGTTGAATCTAGCTCGTTTGTTTCGTCTGCATTTGAGCCTATATCACTTATATCGCAAGTATCTGAACATAAATCATTTGTTTCGCATGGATTTGAAGCTAAGCCTTCTATTTCGCATGGATTTAAAGCAAAATGATGTGTATCGCATGTATTTTGAAGCTATCTCATTCGTTTCGCCTGCATTTGATGGTATATCACTTATATCGCAAGTACCTGAAGCTAAGTCATTTGTTTCGCATGGATTTGAAGCTAAACCTCCAACATCGCCTTGATTTGAACCTTAATCATGTGTACCGCATGGATTTGAAGCTAAACCTTCTACATCGCATTGATTTGCAGCTAAATCGTGTTTCGCATGGATTTGAAGCTAACCTTCTACATCGCATTGATTTGAAGCTAAATCATGTGATTCGCTTGGATTTGAAGCTAACTCGTTTGTTTCGTCTGCATTTGAAGCAATATCACTTATATCCCGAGTGTTTGAAGCTACATGATTTGTTTCGCATGGATTTGAAGCTAAACCTTCCACATCGCATTGATTTGCAATTCAATCATATTTTTCGCATGGATTTGAAGCTAACTCGTTAGGTCGTCTGCATTCGAAACTATATCACTTATATCCCAAGTGTTTGAAGCTAAATCATTCATTTCGCATGGATTTGAAGCTAAACCTTCTACATCGCTTTGATTTGCAGCTAAATCAAGTGTTTCGCATGGATTTGAAGTTAAACCTTCTACATCGCATTGATTTGCAGCATAAACTTGTGTTTCGCATGGACTTGAAGCTAACTCGTTTGTTTCCCTTTCATTTGAATCTATATCACTTATATCACAAGTATCTCATGCTTACTCATTTGTTCCGCATGGATTTGAAGCTAAACCTTCTACATCGCATTGATTTGCAGCTAAATCCTGTGATTCGCTTGGGTTTGAAGTTAACTCATTTGTTTCGTCTGCACTTGAAGCTATATCACTTATATCCCAAGTGTTTGAAGCTAAACCATTTGTTTCGCATGGATTTGAAGCTAAACCTTCTACTTCGCATTGATTTGAAGCTAAATCATGTGTATCGCATGGATTTTGAAGCTAACTCGTTTGTTTCGTCTGCATTTGAAGCTACATCACTTATATCGCAGTATCTGAACCTAAATCATATGTTTCGCATGGATTTGAAATTAAAACTTCTACATAGCATTGATTTGCAGCTAAATCATGTGTTTCGCATTGATTTAAAGGTAACTCGTTAGTTTCGCCTGAATTTGAAGCTATATCACATATATCGCAAGTATCTGAAGCTAAGTCATTTGTTTCGCATGGATTTGAAGCTAACCCTTCTACATCGCTTTGATTTGCAGCTAAATCATGTGTTTCGCATGGATTTGAAGCTAACTCGATTGTTTCCCCTGCATTTGAATCTATATCACTTATATCACAAGTATCTCATGCTTATTCATGTGTTTCGCATGGATTTGAAGCTAAACCTTCTACATCGCAATGATTTGCAGCTTAATCATGCGTTTCGCATGGATTTCAAGCTAATCCTTCTACTTCGCATCGATTTGAAGCTAAATCATGTGTTTCGCATGGATTTGAAGCTAACTCGATTGTTTCCCCTGCATTTGAATCTATATCACTTATATCACAAGTATCTCATGCTTATTCATTTGTTTCGCATGGATTTGTAGCTAAACCTTCTACATCGCATTGATTTGCATCTAAATGCTGTGTTTCGCATGGATTTAAAGCTAACTCGTTTGTTTCGTCTGCATTCGAAGCTATATCACTTATAACCCAAGTGCTTGAAGCTAAATCATTTGTTTCGCATGGATTTGAAGCTAAACCTTCTACACCGCATTGATTTGCAGCTAAATCATGTGTTTCGCATGGATTTGAAGCTAACTCGATTGTTTCCCCTGCATTTGAATCTATATCACTTATATCACAAGTATCTCATGCTTATTCATGTGTTTCGCATGGATTTGAAGCTAAACCTTCTACATCGCAATGATTTGCAGCTTAATCATGCGTTTCGCATGGATTTCAAGCTAATCCTTCTACTTCGCATCGATTTGAAGCTAAATCATGTGTTTCGCATGGATTTGAAGCTAACTCGATTGTTTCCCCTGCATTTGAATCTATATCACTTATATCACAAGTATCTCATGCTTATTCATTTGTTTCGCATGGATTTGTAGCTAAACCTTCTACATCGCATTGATTTGCATCTAAATGCTGTGTTTCGCATGGATTTAAAGCTAACTCGTTTGTTTCGTCTGCATTCGAAGCTATATCACTTATAACCCAAGTGCTTGAAGCTAAATCATTTGTTTCGCATGGATTTGAAGCTAAACCTTCTACACCGCATTGATTTGCAGCTAAATCATGTGTTTCGCATGGATTTGAAGCTAACTCGATTGTTTTCCCTACATTTGAAAATATATCACTTATATCGCAAGTATCTGATGCTAAATCATTCATTTCGCATGGATTTAAAGCAAAATGATGTGTTTCGCATGTATTTTGAAGCTATCTCGTTCGTTTCGCCTGCATTTGATGCTATATCACTTATATCGCAAGTATCTGAAGCTAAGTCATTTGTTTCGCATGGATTTGAAGCTAAACCTCCTACATCGCATTGATTTGAACCTTAATCATGTGTATCGCATGGATTTGAAGCTAAACCTTCTACATCGCATTGATTTGCAGCTAAATCCAGTGATTCGCTTAGGTTTGAAGTTAACTCGTTTGTTTCGTCTGCACTTGAATCTATATCACTTATATCCCAAGTGTTTGCAGCTAAATCATGTGTTTCGCATGTATTTGAAGTTAAACCTTCTACATCGCATTGATTTGCAGCATAAACTTGTGTTTCGCATGAACTTGAAGCTAACTCGTTTGTTTTCCTTTCATTTGAATCTATATCACTTATATCACTAGTATCTCACGCTTATTCATTTGTTTCGCATGGATTTGAAGCTAAACCTTCTACATCGAATTGATTTGCATCCAAAAGCTGTGTTTCGCATGGATTCGAAGTTAACTCGTTTGTTTCGTCTGCACTTGAAGCTATATCACTTATATCCCAAGTGTTTGAAGCTAAATCATTTGTGTCGCATTGATTTGAAGCTAAACCTACTACGTCGCATTGATTTGAAGCTAAACCTTCTACATCGCATTAATTTGCAGTTCAATCATGTGTTTCGCAAGGATTTGAAGCTAACTCGTTTGTTTCGTCTGCATTCGAAGCTATATCACTTATATCCCAAGTGTTTGAAGCTAAATCATTTGTTTCGCATGGATTTGAAGCTAAACCTTCTACTTCGCATTGAGTTGAAGCTAAATCATGTGTATCGCATGGATTTTGAAGCTAACTCGTTTGTTTCGTCTGCACTTGAAACTACATCACTTATATCGCAGTATCTGAACCTAAATCATATGTTTCGCATGGATTTGAAATTAAAACTTCTACATAGCATTTATTTGCAGCTAAATCATGTGTTTCGCATTGATTTAGAGGTAACTCGTTAGTTTCGCCTGAATTTGAAGCTATATCACTTATATCGCAAGTATCTGAAGCTAAGTCATTTGTTTCGCATGGATTTGAAGCTAACCCTTCTACATCGCATTGATTTGCAGCTAAATCCTGTGATTCGCTTGGGTTTGAAGTTAACTCGTTTGTTTCGTCTGCACTTGAAGCTATATCACTTATATCCCAAGTGTTTGAATCTAAATCATTTGTTTCGCATGGATTTGAAGCTAAACCTTCTACTTCGCATTGATTTGAAGCTAAATCATGTGTATCGCATGGAGTTGAATCTAGCTCGTTTGTTTCGTCTGCATTTGAGCCTATATCACTTATATCGCAAGTATCTGAACATAAATCATTTGTTTCGCATGGATTTGAAGCTAAGCCTTCTATTTCGCATGGATTTAAAGCAAAATGATGTGTATCGCATGTATTTTGAAGCTATCTCATTCGTTTCGCCTGCATTTGATGGTATATCACTTATATCGCAAGTACCTGAAGCTAAGTCATTTGTTTCGCATGGATTTGAAGCTAAACCTCCAACATCGCCTTGATTTGAACCTTAATCATGTGTACCGCATGGATTTGAAGCTAAACCTTCTACATCGCATTGATTTGCAGCTAAATCGTGTTTCGCATGGATTTGAAGCTAACCTTCTACATCGCATTGATTTGAAGCTAAATCATGTGATTCGCTTGGATTTGAAGCTAACTCGTTTGTTTCGTCTGCATTTGAAGCAATATCACTTATATCCCGAGTGTTTGAAGCTACATGATTTGTTTCGCATGGATTTGAAGCTAAACCTTCCACATCGCATTGATTTGCAATTCAATCATATTTTTCGCATGGATTTGAAGCTAACTCGTTAGGTCGTCTGCATTCGAAACTATATCACTTATATCCCAAGTGTTTGAAGCTAAATCATTCATTTCGCATGGATTTGAAGCTAAACCTTCTACATCGCTTTGATTTGCAGCTAAATCAAGTGTTTCGCATGGATTTGAAGTTAAACCTTCTACATCGCATTGATTTGCAGCATAAACTTGTGTTTCGCATGGACTTGAAGCTAACTCGTTTGTTTCCCTTTCATTTGAATCTATATCACTTATATCACAAGTATCTCATGCTTACTCATTTGTTCCGCATGGATTTGAAGCTAAACCTTCTACATCGCATTGATTTGCAGCTAAATCCTGTGATTCGCTTGGGTTTGAAGTTAACTCATTTGTTTCGTCTGCACTTGAAGCTATATCACTTATATCCCAAGTGTTTGAAGCTAAACCATTTGTTTCGCATGGATTTGAAGCTAAACCTTCTACTTCGCATTGATTTGAAGCTAAATCATGTGTATCGCATGGATTTTGAAGCTAACTCGTTTGTTTCGTCTGCATTTGAAGCTACATCACTTATATCGCAGTATCTGAACCTAAATCATATGTTTCGCATGGATTTGAAATTAAAACTTCTACATAGCATTGATTTGCAGCTAAATCATGTGTTTCGCATTGATTTAAAGGTAACTCGTTAGTTTCGCCTGAATTTGAAGCTATATCACATATATCGCAAGTAGCTGAAGCTAAGTCATTTGTTTCGCATGGATTTGAAGCTAACCCTTCTACATCGCTTTGATTTGCAGCTAAATCATGTGTTTCGCATCGATTTGAAGCTAACTCGATTGTTTCCCCTGCATTTGGATCTATATCACTTATATCACAAGTATCTCATGCTTATTCATGTGTTTCGCATGGATTTGAAGCTAAACCTTCTACATCGCAATGATTTGCAGCTTAATCATGCGTTTCGCATGGATTTCAAGCTAATCCTTCTACTTCGCATCGATTTGAAGCTAAATCATGTGTTTCGCATGGATTTGAAGCTAACTCGATTGTTTCCCCTGCATTTGAATCTATATCACTTATATCACAAGTATCTCATGCTTATTCATTTGTTTCGCATGGATTTGTAGCTAAACCTTCTACATCGCATTGATTTGCATCTAAATGCTGTGTTTCGCATGGATTTAAAGCTAACTCGTTTGTTTTCCCTACATTTGAAAATATATCACTTATATCGCAAGTATCTGATGCTAAATCATTCATTTCGCATGGATTTAAAGCAAAATGATGTGTTTCGCATGTATTTTGAAGCTATCTCATTCGTTTCGCCTGCATTTGATGCTATATCACTTATATCGCAAGTACCTGAAGCTAAGTCATTTGTTTCGCATGGATTTGAAGCTAAACCTTCTACATCGCATTGATTTGCAGCTAAATCCTGTGATTCGCTTGGGTTTGAAGTTAACTCGTTTGTTTCGTCTGCACTTGAAGCTATATCACTTATATCCCAAGTGTTTCAAGCTAAATCATTTGTTTCGCATGGATTTGAAGCTAAACCTTCTACATCGCATTGATTTGCAGCTAAATCCTGTGATTCGCTTGGGTTTGAAGTTAACTCGTTTGATTCGTCTGCACTTGAAGCTATATCACTTATATCCCAAGTGTTTGAAGCTAAATCAATTGTTTCGCATGGATTTGAAGCTAAACCTTCTACACCGCATTAATTTGCAGCTAATTCATGTGTTTCGCATGGATTTGAAGCTAACTCGATTGTTTTCCCTGCATTTGAAACTATATCACTTATATCGCAAGTATCTGATGCTAAACCATACATTTCGCATGGATTTGAAGCTAAACCTTCTACATCGCATTGATTTGCAGCTAAATCATGTGTTTCGCATGGATTTGGAGTTAAACCTTCTACATCGCATTGATTGGCAGCATAAACTTGTGTTTCGCATGGACTTGAAGCTAACTCGTTTGTTTCCCTTTCATTTGAATCTATATCACTTATATCACAAGTATCTCATGCTTATTCATTTGTTTCGCATGGATTTGAAGCTAAACCTTCTACATCGCATTGATTTGCAGCTAAATCCTGTGATTCGCTTGGGTTTGAAGTGAACTCGTTTGATTCGTCTGCACTTGAAGCTATATCACTTATATCCCAAGTGTTTGAAGCTAAATCAATTGTTTCGCATGGATTTGAAGCTAAACCTTCTACACCGCATTAATTTGCAGCTAATTCATGTGTTTCGCATGGATTTGAAGCTAACTCGATTGTTTTCCCTGCATTTGAAACTATATCACTTATATCGCAAGTATCTGATGCTAAACCATACATTTCGCATGGATTTGAAGCTAAACCTTCTACATCGCATTGATTTGCAGCTAAATCATGTGTTTCGCATGGATTTGGAGTTAAACCTTCTACATCGCATTGATTGGCAGCATAAACTTGTGTTTCGCATGGACTTGAAGCTAACTCGTTTGTTTCCCTTTCATTTGAATCTATATCACTTATATCACAAGTATCTCATGCTTATTCATTTGTTTCGCATGGATTTGAAGCTAAACCTTCTACATCGCATTGATTTGC